>NC_064645.1:456735858-457038889 GCF_023864345.2 Schistocerca serialis cubense | reverse complement strand
ATGTAGTCCTGTGGAACGGTTTGCCATGCCATTTCCACCTGGCGCCTCAGTTGGATCAGCGTTCGTGCTGGACGTGGAGACCGCGTGAGACGACGCTTCATCCAGTCCCAAACATGCTCAATGGGGGACAGATCCGGAGATCTTGCTGGCCAGGGTAGTTGACTTACACCTTCTAGAGCACGTTGGGTGGCACGGGATACATGCGGACGTGCATTGTCCTGTTGGAACAGCAAGTTCCCTTGCCGGTCTACGAATGGTAGAACGATGGGTTCGATGACGGTTTGGATGTACCGTGCACTATTCAGTGTCCCCTCGACGATCACCAGTGGTGTACGGCCAGTGTAGGAGATCGCTCCCCACACCATGATGCCGGGTGTTGGCCCTGTGTGCCTCGGTCGTATGCAGTCCTGATTGTGGCGCTCACCTGCACGGCGCCAAACACGCATACGACCATCATTGGCACCAAGGCAGAAGCGACTCTCATCGCTGAAGACGACACGTCTCCATTCGTCCCTCCATTCACGCCTGTCGCGACACCACTGGAGGCGGGCTGCACGATGTTGGGGCGTGAGCGGAAGACGGCCTAACGGTGTGCGGGACCGTAGCCCAGCTTCATGGAGACGGTTGCGAATGGCCCTCGCCGATACCCCAGGAGCAACAGTGTCCCTAATTTGCTGGGAAGTGGCGGTGCGGTCCCCTACGGCACTGCGTAGGATCCTACGGTCTTGGCGTGCATCCGTGCGTCGCTGCGGTCCGGTCCCAGGTCGACGGGCACGTGCACCTTCCGCCGACCACTGGCGACAACATCGATGTACTGTGGAGACCTCACGCCCCACGTGTTGAGCAATTCGGCGGTACGTCCACCCGGCCTCCCGCATGCCCAGTATACGCCCTCGCCTAAAGTCCGTCAACTGCAAATACGGTTCACGTCCACGCTGTCGCGGCATGCTACCAGTGTTAAAGACTGCGATGGAGCTCCGTATGCCACGGCAAACTGGCTGACACTGACGGCGGCGGTGCACAAATGCTGCGCAGCTAGCGCCATTCGGCGGCCAACACCGCGGTTCCTGGTGTGTCCGCTGTGCCGTGCGTGTGATCATTGCTTGTACAGCCCTCTCGCAGTGTCCGGAGCAAGTATGGTGGGTCTGACACACCGGTGTCAATGTGTTCTTTTTTCCATTTCCAGGAGTGTATGTAACCACGACATTTGTCTTGTTCGTATTTATTTTTAGTTAGAGTGTCATATCTTAATTTAAAACCCTAACCATCTTATTTACTTAATTCCCTGAGTGTGTCACTATTTCAGCGTCATTGGAAAATCTGATGCAGTGAATATGCGTACAATTAATTTTGATTCGATTCGTCTTTTTTTCTCATTCTTATTATTGCTCCTCAGTAAACACATTAAATCAGTGATGTGATGAAGCACACCCGTGTCTCACACCCTTTTGATTTTTGTATCTTTCTTGCTACCAATCCAGAATTAGTCGTCTGTCTTCCAATCACGTCATACTCTGCGCATTGCTTCAAAACAACAACCTGCAGTGAACAGTACCGAATGGCTTTTCTAGGTCAATAAATGCTATACATGTTTTTTTTCTGACTACGTCTAACCTTTTTTCCAAAATTTGACGTCGTGCCAATGTTGCTTCCCTCGTTGCTTCCCTTTGATCTGAAGCCAAATTCGTCATTTGCTATGTTTCAATCTATTTTCTTTTTCAGATTTAATGGCAGATTAAAGATGTGTGTCAGATCACGTCCTGAAAATGTGACCTTTGCCTTTTGTTGAGAAGTGGTCTATCAGTTGACCTGCCCAAGCATGACTCACGACCTCCTCCCACAGGTTTACTTCCGCCAGTACCTCATCTCCAAACGTCGAAATATTACAGAACTTCCTCGCTCCTTAACTGTTGTTGTTGTTGTGGTCTTCAGTCCTGAGACTGGTTTGATGCAGCTCTCCATGCTACCCTATCCTGTGCAAGCTTCTTCATCTCCCAGTATTTACTGTGAAACGTCCCCTTTGAACAATTTATACAAGACTGTGCTTAACCTGACACACAATATTTTGTTAGCGCAACGCAATCTGACTTTTAAAATTCCCTACTAAAGAATGGCCCTGACAAACATTAAACTATACCTTTCACAAATCACTTACCTCACAAAAATCGTCGCTGCTCAAGCTACTGCAATACAGCGAGCGCCACTACTGCCAGCTAAATAAAAGATTCAAACTATGGAAGGCACTAACTACTGATAGGGATAGTTAGCAAATGAAAGAAATTAATAGAGAACAAACAATGTATTTACCTTAATATCATCACAAGTCATAATATATATATCAGTTCATGACAAATTACAAATCTCCGCCATCTCTCTCCCCACATCCACCACTGCTGGCGGCTCACCTCCAACTGCGCAACGCTACGCGCTGTTCACAGCCAGCTGCCGCTGCCCAACACTACAATGGCAGACAACAATGCAAACTAGCCACAGACTGCACACAGCACAGCCAGTGATTTTCATATTGAGCGCTACGTAACGTTGCCAATAAGAAAACATAAACAGCCTAATTACATAGCCCCCATGCTCCCCACAAAAAATTTTACAAAATTTTTTTTGGGCAGTGGCCAATAATGATTTGATAAAATTTTTCATAATTACAATAACAAAGAAATCAAATGCACACACTTATTGATACAATGTTGGTCAAAAGCTAAAAATTTCTCACAGTCCATAAAGACAGTCCTGATCATTCATTACGGTAATCACAGGTTTTTTTTCACAAAGTCTCATTAGTAAAAGAAATTGCACACAGAAGTAGTGGATTTCCATGCAGTCTTGAAGAAGTAGTGTTGTCCTTCCAACGGAAAGACAGTGCTGGCTCTTGACATGCTGACAGGTAATGGGCCACAATGGAGCAAACCCACAGCAGAGTCATTCGAAGTTTTGAAGAGTATTGGTAGGTAAGTCATCACAGAGCAGACCCACTGTAGTCCTGGTAGAGATTACGGTATTGGTGGGCCACCAGAGGTGCAGACCCACTGCAGTCCTTGTAGAAATAATGGTATTGATGGATCATCAAAGATGTAGACCCACTGTAGTCCTTGAAGAGATGGCCAGCAGCCATCTGTTGTGACTGTGCAGGTGCACAATCACCATTGAAGAGTCTTGCGGATAATATAGCAAGTCCATAAACCACCACTTGTGCACTCACAAAGTTTTTGAAATTGTCCTTAGAACCAGCAATGCTGTTATCCAGTCCCTTGCTGAGTTATTAACACACGTGCAAACACTAACAGTCCCTACTTCTCACATATTGTCCACATACTATGACCAACAGAAACGTGTGCAGTGAAATGTAACTAACAAGTTAATAATGTCATGAACTGGTGACAATTACAATTTTATAACATAAGAATACAATTACAAAGGTACAAAATACATCATTAAAAACATAATAATACAGATAACATTTGTAGTACAGGCTTTACAAAAGAATAGAAATAAACATATACATCAGTGTTACAAAAATAGTGACATAAGTACATACATAAAATAATGAGAATAGTTTTCGAAACATTAATTTCACACATGAACATTGAAACAGAACAGAATTGTAAACAACTTTACAAAGAAAATAACATATTATTAATGCAACTTATATTTGAGGATAACAGTATTCCTCCTCATAGTGAATATAGCTTAGTATTAGAAGAGAAAAAAATTCTATGAAACAGTACACAGAGACAGGAAGAAAACAAATACTCAAGGGTACACAAACACATAGTGGGATAACACCAATAGGAAAGGACAGGGTTCGTTTTCAGTGTAACATTTGGTACTGCAGTCCAACCCAAAACTTCATATATCTTTCCTCTTATTTCATCCTTTGTTTCCACCAAAAAAAATTCTATCTAAGCATGCTTTCTGTATTTATATGTTCACACATTTCTTACCTCAACATTTATTTCCAAGAAAATCCTACCTAAACCTGTTTTCTCAATGCATTTCTTCCAATTCATCGCAACTCATTCTCTTAGAGGCTACCCCCTCTTAAGCTAACTTAAATCTACTGAGCTCAGATGCTAAACTAAGGGACGAGGCAATGCAGCATCACATAACAAATCAACACAAACAGCAATGCAAAAAATGCAAATTGGCAAAGCTAGCAGCATAAATGAGCAAAAGTCAAATTCAATAACACTATGCCTGGCAAACAGCAGCAACTTATACCTAAACATGACATAGCGCAAGCAGAAAAAATATTACACTAAACAACAATGCAGATAAGGGAAATGTATATTCACATCTTAATGTCTATGTAATTAAAGTGGTGCACCACAAGAAGTTATTCTACCAAAAAGTTACCAATTACTTGAAAAGAAAATTATGAATGCAGTTACTAGTTCCTTCTTATTGTTCTTTCCTTTCCAAGTGCTCCTTTTTTAAAGAATGTGGATCATAAAATAATTATTTAATAGATCTGTTGACAGAAAGTGTTCACATTAGCAAATGCATTTTATTTTATAAAAGCAATGCTGCAACACAGCTGGAAAACAGATGTCAAATGAAATAAGCAACTATGAAAAGCAAAGCATAAAAATATCATTCAATAGTCATGTGGCATTTCGTAAGTTAGTAGAAATTCTCTCAACTCTCATAGAAAGACGCTTGTCATAATCAGGTGTGCAGATGTAAAAATATTTCTTGTCATTTTATTAGGCATTTCAGTAAATATCGTAAATTAAGAGCTAGTGTAATCATATGTTTTCAAGTTCGACCGTGTCGTTTTTTGCGATGCTTTCTCTAAAGGAATGACAATGGCCAGGATAATGGCCTTCCCTTTCTTTTTTTTTCTTTCTTCCTGTGCTCTAAAAGGCACGCACTAATGACTTTTTCTCCAGGCGTCTGACACAGCTGGGTGCCCGCGACACATTACGTGCAGGTGGTCACTTAACTTTCGTACGGAAATATTTACGACAGCAATTTTCGCTAAAGTGACAGTCTCACATAAAAATACTTCACAGGTCAAGAATTAGCGTTGCAAATCTGTAGAAACAAAATCCTATGAATATAACAGTGTCCAAAAAATGTTCAGTGGCATTGTGATACATTCACACATGATTCACACATGTCATAACTCTTAAAGTACGATTCTTGGTTTCCAACATCCTTTTTCACAAGTCAAGAGTCCCTACCCACTATTCATTACTCCTTACCTTATTACACATATACGTATCCATCGACACTCGTCAATATTTCGTCATTATAAATATGAAGCATAATCAAATAACTCATATAGTAGCCTCAGCCTATTAATCGTAAACATACCTCAGCAGCATAATACACATTGTCGTCGTAAAAATAACATCATAACACCTCAGTCAAATCTCAAAATCGTCGTAGCTTCCACCAATAATTAAAAAAAATTCTCTGCTCATGTCAAAAGTGTCACCTGCCTCAAACGTACTTTAAAAATCATAATCCCTTTACCAAATACATCATTCAAAGCTCTCATAGTATCACAATGGTTCCAAAAAAATATGAACAGTTTACAATGCACAGACAAAATACAGTTTCATAAGTGTGAAGTTATCCAGCTGTGTAATTACGTAAACATCTGTCACTGACGTAGTAAAAAAATGTTTATCTCTCAGTTAAATGATCAGATAGCTGTGTAATTTGTGTGTTAGAGAAATATGGTACCGATGTGTAAAGTTGTATAAGCAAATACCATATTAGCTAGGGTTCCTTGTGGTTGCCACACACATGGTACACAAAGTAAGCGTGTACCCCCCTGAGGATAAATGTAATTATGCCCTCAGGTGTTACAAATTACAGCAATGGAATGAAATGTATCACGGAAAACTTTCTTTGTAATTAAAAAATCTTTAAAAATAAATGTTTCAAGTACAAAATTAATCACTCAAATACGTGTACTGTAGCGCTAAATGTGCGTCTTGTTGCAACATAATCTGTGTGGAAGTGTCGTAGTTATCGTCCTCCGAAAGCTAAGTTCTGCAGAAGCCAATGTACTTACCTCATGATAAACAAAAGTGAAATGCTTTGCGTATAGATATCATACTTATTACGCTTATTGCCGTGATGAAGAAAGTACTGTGCTGTAACGTATTGTTGTGCTACAGAAAAGGCTGTCTCCTTGTAGCTATACCATAAAAGTTACTACTAAAACATGTTTTACTTTCCAGAATAATACAGAAAAACTGTGCAGATATAAAACAGAAACACCGCAAAATCAACATTGTACATTGTCACTCATTAGTAGCGTCGTGATAAAAATCGTGTAGCTATCACATAAACTAACCACTGTGTCGTCTGGTATCTCACAGAAAGTACTTTAAACCCAGAATGTATTTTCAAGTAAACCAAAATGTTGCATTAAAATCTCATTAGCAGTACCAGTATGTGTCCTAAGTATGTAACCCTGATAGTCGTTACGTAATCGTGCAACTAACAACCAAGAATGTACAAATACAACACTGTGTCGTCTGTTCACTATAACAATGCATTCGTAATTTCTGTTTTAAAAATGTTCCCTAGGTTCTAGACTGGATATTTAACTTCAAACATTGTTGCATGTTAACAGTTTCTTAAGTCTGACAAAGCATACTAAAAATGTGAAGTGAAAAGTTATATGACAAAGACAAAGTTAAAAAGCAGATTATCTTTCAATAAACGGTTTTACATGTGAAATATGGTGTAAACCTTTACTCTTCCTAGTACGCAGAATTTCAACTTGAATGCAATTATCATGCGGTATTCGTCCGTAAAGAATACTGGAATCTTGCTCAAGGTTAGCGTCAATGTTATTTTTCTCTGAGCCAGCCGGCGCACGCGGCTGCCTGCGGTGTGAGTCATTGTCTGTTTCTTTGTTGGCGCGCGTCGTTATTGGGATTAGGAGACCTAACTTCTACGAATTCGCCTTGCCGAGAGGGCCCTGCTCTGTTTGAATCCCGCCAGTTCTGATGCAATTCAGGTCTGTCGTTACGATCACATCGTCTGTCGTCATGTCGATAGCTCCTGTAGTTTCTTTCTTGTCGGTTAAGTGGTGGAGAATTTCTCCCTGAATCGTAACTGCGCGCTGGACCGTTGCGTCTAAAGATATTCTGTCTCCCTTGATAATAATTGTTTTGGTTCCCATATTGTCTGTTTCTCTGATTGTCTCTGTGATAGTCATTACCACGGAGAGGTGATCTTTCCCTGTAATTATTACTACTCTGCCAACGGTTGTCATACGGGTGGTGTCTGTTTTGGTCACGATATGTGTTGTGAGAATAGCCTTGTCGTGTCCAGTTATTATTTCTTTCATCGTGGAATTGTGACAGATGTGACCTGTAATTGTTGTGCTCCTGTTTCCGCGTTCCCCGATTGTCAGTGTCAATTTCCAATTCTTGTAACAGACCCTGAAATGCTTCAATGTCATCTTTGCAACGTCCTGCTAAAATAATATGTCGTAAATGTTCAGGCAATTTGAGTAAGCAAATGCGGATGAGTTCTGAGGGGCTGTATGGGTTTGAAAGATATTGATTCTTATGCAACATGTCTTCAAAATATTTGACAAGACTGGAAAATTCAGATTGTTCAAAGTGTTTCATCATCATGATGCTATGTTTTACATGGTCTTGTGTAGCTTGAGACCAATATGCTGAGAGGAAGGCATGGTAAAACTCTCCTTCACTGTGGCAATCGTGAATTACCGATCGCATTCTTACAGCTGGTTCATTCTCTAAGTAGCCACACATAAATTCTAATCTGTGTTCTAACGACCAGTTGGGAGGAAAACAATGAGAGAATTGATGGAGCCATGCTTGTGGATGAATGTCGTTGCCAGAATTCTTTGAATTTACGTGTAGTAATGAACAGCTTATAGTCAAAATCATCATGTCGGCGAGTCGCATATCGGTCATTGTTAGGTCGTGTCGGCCGTTCCATCTCAAAATTCGGTGCACATTCCCAATTTCTTTCATTACTTCCGAAATGCCCTGTGTTATTATTTTGCAGCTTTTCCGTGTTTCTAAGTCCCTCTTCCCGTGTTGGAGCGCGAGTGTTCTCTGAAATACGTAATTCTTGTATTACCTGTGTCAGCTGATCTTGTACTTCCCGGATTTCTCTTTGGTGTTGTGTATTAATTCGATTCTGATTTTGTTTGAATTTCCTAATTTGTTCATACTCTTCTGTGTCAGTGAAGGCTACAGGTGTTGTGTCATTCAGATCATCATCTACCTTTGTAGATAAGTTAGTGAACTGATCTGAAAGTTCGGCTACTTTATCCGATAGTGTACTTATTTCCTCAGTGTGTTTTTCTGAACCAAGTTTCAGAGTGTCCATTTGTGTTGAAATCGTATCTACTGTGTCTTTTAAGTTTTCTTGACTTTTTGCAAGTTGCGTAACCGAATCGGTAGATGCAACTGCGTCAATTTTAGCTTGCAAGGTGTTGTGATTTTCATGAACAATAGTTTGCAGTTCTTTTATGGCTGCTTCGTGATTCTGTAATGCATTTTCATGACGCGAAAAAATAGGTTGAAAATGCTCACAAATTTGAGTTTTTACGTCATTACAGACTTTTTGACATTTCGATTCAATGTTATGTAACTCAGCAGTTAAATCCTCACGTGTTTGTTCGAGAGTTTGTTCCAATGAGTCTAACTTTTTGAGATTTTGTTCCACTGTGTCTAACTGTTGCTGTGTTTGTCTCTGGTGTTGTTCCATTGTGTCTAACTTTTTAAGATTTTGTTCCACTGTGTCTAACTTTTGAAGCTTTTGCTGTGTCTGTCCCATTTGTTGTATTAATTGTAATAACAATGCATTGGTGTCTGAAACATGTTCCTCAGTGCTTTTCGGCAGTGAATTTACACCGGAAACATTCACATTTTGACAAGCAGAAAATGTGTCTTGACTTATTCGAGAAAACGGTGAGGATCCAAAACCTGAATCTACAGTATTTGCGAGATCGTGTCGTGTCATTTCGGCTTCCTGAGGCGAGCTATTGCCGACCGGTCGATCGATAATGCTTCCCTCTTCACTAATTGTTTCACTGTCCACGCCATTGTTTGACGCCCGCTCCATTTCCCTGTGCACAGTTACCAAATTACTACTTTGAACATTAGTAAATTCATTACTCGGCGGCGCTGATAAGCTACGCTCGTCATCACTATTATTTCTCAGTTTAGTTTGGAGCCTAGTGTTACGTTTTTCACACGCCATTATTGTCACAGTATTTCACACGACAACACAGAAAAACACAATTTGAAGATCAAAAATAAGAGAACACATTAACATAGCACTGAAAATAATATCTAGTTAATTGCAAGCGCAGCTGCGAAATACTTGGTGCAAATCTACATGCATGCCACAACTGTTTTACTATACAACAATGAAAGACTGCAACTACAAAGGAAATTCTCTCTACAATTACGCGCTAGCAATAAACAAAAGCTACACTAAATACACAAACTACAAGAAAAAATCAGAAGATTCCAGTGAGGTATCCTGGCAGGGTCGCCATATGAAACGTCCCCTTTGAACAATTTATACAAGACTGTGCTTAACCTGACACACAATATTTTGTTAGCGCAACGCAATCTGACTTTTAAAATTCCCTACTAAAGAATGGCCCTGACAAACATTAAACTATACCTTTCACAAATCACTTACCTCACAAAAATCTTCGCTGCTCAAGCTACTGCAATACAGCGAGCGCCACTACTGCCAGCTAAATAAAAGATTCAAACTATGGAAGGCACTAACTAATGATAGGGATAGTTAGCAAATGAAAGAAATTAATAGAGAACAAACAATGTATTTACCTTAATATCATCACAAGTCATAATATATATATCAGTGCATGACAAATTACAAATCTCCGCCATCTCTCTCCCCACATCCACCACTGCTGGCGGCTCACCTCCAACTGCGCAACGCTACGCGCTGTTCACAGCCAGCTGCCGCTGCCCAACACTACAATGGCAGACAACAATGCAAACTAGCCACAGACTGCACACAGCACAGCCAGTGATTTTCATATTGAGCGCTACGTAACGTTGCCAATAAGAAAACATAAACAGCCTACTTACGCATCCTTCTGAATCTGCTTAGTGTATTCCTCTCTTGGTCTCCCTCTACGATTTTCACCCTCCACGCTGCCCTCCAATGCTAAATTTGTGATCCCTTGATGCCTGATAACGTGTCCTACTAACCGGTCCCTTCTTCTTGTCAGGTTGTGCCACAAACTCCTCTGCTCCCCAATTCTATTCAGTACCGCCTCATTAGTTATGTGATCTACCAGTCTACTCTTCGGCATTCTTCTGTAGCGCCACATTTCCAAAGCTTCTATTCTCTTCTTGTCCAAACCATTTATCGTCCATGTTTCACTTCCATACGAGGCTACGCTCCATACAAATACTTTCAGAAACGACTTCCTGACACTTAAATCTATACTCGGTGTTAACAAATTTCTCTTCTTCAGAAACGCTTTCCTTGCCATTGCCAGTCTACATTTTATATCTTCTCTACTTCGAACATCATCAGTTATTTTGCTTCCCAAATAGCAAAACTCCTTTACTACTTTAAGTGTCTCATTTCGTAATCTAATTCCCTCACCATCACCAGCTCCTTAACTACTGACTGTAATATTTTTGATGGATGTGACGTGAGGCTAGTATTCTGTAGTTACAAGTCGCTTGTCTCTGCCCTCTAAGTCGTATCCTTAAAAAAAGCATAATGTTCTACTTTGAGCATTATAGATGGTGCAGAACTGGTACAATAAAGTCACGTGACCACCTGTGACTAAGTCATGGGAGCGAGGTGGTGAGCGTGTGTATATGTATGTGCTAACCTACTGAGTGAAATCAGCGCATTTACATGAGTCGACGTGGAGACATAACAGAGGGGTACAACGTAGCTACCGTTCCCATTATAGTATCGTCCAGAGATCGCGGTGCCACACCACTTACAGATACCGCAGACTTTAGCGACGTCTCGCGACAATACAGAACGATGTATCAGACACGCTCCTGAAGATCACGCCTCACCTCTCAGCACAGCAGCGCCCTCTCACCGGAGGTCAACATAGAGCCGAGCACGGAAGCGCTCTGCTTCAATTTGTGACCTCGTCTGAAGGAGTGAACATTGTGGTGTCACCGCCAGACACCACACTTGCTAGGTGGTAGCTTTTAAATCGGCCGCGGTCCGGTAGTATACGTCGGACCCGCGTGTCGCCACTGTCAGTGATCGCAGACCGAGCGCCGCCACACGGCAGGTCTAGAGAGACTTACTAGCACTCGCCCCAGTTGTACAGACGACTTTGCTAGGAAAGGTTCACTGAGAATTACGCTCTCATTTGCCGAGACGATAGTTAGCATAGCCTTCAGCTAAGTCAATTGCTACGACCTAGCAAGGCGCCATTTATCCTTTGCTATGTATCTAATGAAGCATGTACAGTAACAAGACCAATGTTCACTAATTGTGGATTAAAGTTAAGTATTCCAGCAGCTACGTACTTTTCTTTATAGCATTCATTACGTATCCTGTTTCAGACCTCACGCCAGCCTGCGTGAGTTTAAGCGCGTGCCTTCCGGTTACCCGTCACTGTGGACTGGCTGTCTTGTCAGTCCACAACAAACATCATAGTGTAGGACTAACGAGTTGTTAAAACTTCTCATGAACCTATACTGTTGTAAATGTCGAGCATTATACCACAAGACAACAAAATGGTTCAAATGGCTCTGAGCACTATGTGACTTAACTTCTAAGGTCATCAGTGCCCTAGAACTTAGAACTACTTAAACCTAACTAACCTAAGGACACCACACACATCCATGCCCGAGGCAGGATTCGAACCTGCAACCGTAGTGGTCGCGCGGTTCCAGACTGTAGCGCCTAGAACCGCTCGGTCACCCCGGCCGGCCCTCAAGACAACAGTTTGGTAATTAGTGCATCAACTGATGCTCTGCTGTAGTTGGAGTCACGAACGAGGGTGGCCGAGTTTTGACTTGCTCTGCGCACCTACGTCTCGTATGTTACGACAGCCAATGAGCGTTCAGTATGTTCTGAGCTCTCTGCTGCGAATGCCGTAGCTGATGCGAGCATTAAACGTGATCGTAGCGAGTTGTTTAGTGAATTTCGATTCCATTTGTTGCGAGTTTTCATCGGTACTTCTGGTGGTAATTGTTAAATTCTGCTTAAGTAAGCGAGAGACATACTCTGCAGCTTTCTTCAAGCGGGAATCACGCGCATGCGCGTATGCCAACTGTCGCTTGGAATCGTCAACAATGCAATGCCCGTCTGTGCCTTCACACGCGCGAACCGCCATCGTTCGTGGATTGGTCTATAGTCAATGACAGTAGTCAATTATCAAGCGCTCCTGTGACATGAAACTGTGTCAAAGTAAATCTTCTAGTCATTTTGTACCACTCTCAACTATGTAATACATCATACAAACAGACAGAGAGGAACCAGGGACCATTGTCACATCTCGATAATGACGATCGGTTTTAAACAAGCAGAGGTTTGTGCTGTCAGTGAATAAGCGGTCATTTCAACCAGTTTACGACCAAACATCGGTAAGGGCTCTGAATGGTTCAAATGTCTATGAGCACTATGGGACTTAATTTCTAATGTCATCAGTCCCCTAGAACTTAGAACTACTTAAACCTAACTAACCTAAGGACATCACACACATCCATGCCCGAGGCAGGATTCGAACCTGCGACCATAGCAGACGCGCTGTTCCAGAGTGTAGCGCCTAGAACCGCTCGGCCACTCTGGCCGGCTAGGGCTCTGACATTTGGAGCCACGTAGCCCGCAATAGTCTTATAAGGTATTAGTTTGAAGTGTCCTGGACGTGACTACTTGTTTTTCCAGTCCGATTAATTACAAAAAAATTACTGCAATAAATAATAACTGCGCAGCCATAAACGATAATTAACACGTGCAAGAGTGGGATGAAGCCTTTAGCCCCTTTTTTTATCAAACTTTTGTCTTGTTATGGTTAAAATACATTCACCTGTGGGACTAGACGGCTACTTGGGTTTTTCGACCGTGGTGTTTGTGACACTTTTGCAAGTGCCTTAGGTATTTCCGCCCAAGCGATTTGGCACCGTGGGTTTTCCGACCATTTACCCCAGCAGATGACGTGCTGTCACCGTTTGTCAGGCAGTGACCTCCCTGACAGCCTAGTTTAGTAGGCCAAAGGTACTCGTATTCTATACACTGTGAGTAATGGAATTAATTACACCACTGAAACAGAAGCCATATCTCCTCAAGCATAGTCATCGCTACCGGAAGCGCAGAAAGTGTGATGATTACACGAACTGGTTCTGCGGGAATTCCGAACGGAGGTGCCGAGGCCGTTTAAAAATCGCATTACATTTCTCACAATTTCCACTTTATATCTAAAAATTCACCTATTGAGTAGAAGGAGTTGTCATTCAGAAATTAATTAACACGTTTTTAAATGCTATTTAGTAAATGACCAAAGACCTTTTTGTCAGCATAATTCACCCCTTTCTGGGCCAAAGTCAGATTTAACCCAGAATAGTGATGGTCATCCTTTCTTCCAGTGTTGTAGCTATGCAATCTACCATTATTTTTGAATTGAGATGAGTTATTAATAACAAACTTTTAAGTTAATATATGTATTCTGAAGGTACTGTTAATATCCCTAGTTCCTTAAGTGAATGTGTGCAAGGTGATCTTTGGTGGCTCCAACTATTATCCTGATTAAACGCTTTTGATCAATGAATACTTTTTCTGTTAATGATGAATTACCCTAAAATACGATGCCATATGATAGCAGTGAATGAAAACAGTCATGGTAGTCTAATTTACCGATGTGAAAAATTTACGAAACCCTAATAGCATAAGTAGCTGATCTCAAACAATTCAGCAGATCATCATTGTGTTTCTGCCAGTTCAATTTCTCATCAGTAGACACACACAGAAAATTTGAATATTCTGTCTTTTAAGGAACAGACTTCTGTTCAAAGTGCATATTTTTCAATGGTGTTATGCCATTTACTGTACAGAACTGTATATGCTGTGTGTTATCAAAATTTAGCGAGAGTTCATTTGCAGAGAACTACTTAATAATTTTCAAAGACATTACTCACAATTTCCTTAGCTAAGTCTTGTTTATTGGGTGTGATTACTGGACCTGCATCTCCAGCAAAGGGAACTAGCTCTGCATCTTCATAATTATGAAGTGGCAAGTCATTAATGTATATTAACTACAATAAGGGATCCAAGACTGAACCCAGTGGGACACCATTCTTCATACTTCCCCAGTAAGACGATTCTGCTGATTTTTGTAGACTATATGTACTGTTAATTTCAACCTTCTGCATTCTTCCGCTTGGATATGAATTAAACCACTTGTGCACTGTCGCACTCGTACCACAGTACTTAAGCTTACCTAGAAAAAATTCACGATTTCCACAGTTAAAAGGCTTTGGGAGATTGCAAAAGCTCAATGGGTGATGTTCGGTTATTCAGAGCATTTAAGATTTGATCAGTGAAAGGATGTATAGCATTTTCTGCTGAAAAGTCTGTCTGAAAACCAACCTGGTATTTTGTTAGTACTTCATTTTTGCGTATATGTGAGGCTACATTACTTTTTCAAGAATGTTGAATAAAGCTCTCAGAAATGAGATTGGATGGTTGTTGTTAGCATCAGACCTATCCCCCCTTTTATGGAATCGTTTGAAAATAGCATATTACAGTTTATCCAGAGAAATACCCTGTTTCAGTGAGCTACTACATATGTGGCAGAGAAGTCTACTTATCTGTTGGGAACAAGCTTTTAGTAGTCTATTGGAAAAGCCGTCAATTCCATGCCAGCTTTCACTTTTGAGTGAATTTGCCTCTTGATGACTGGGTGTCGCGTGATGTCCTTAGGTTAGTTAGGTTTAAGTAGTTCTAAGTTCTAGGGGACTGATGACCATAGATGTTAAGTCCCATAGTGCTCAGAGCCATTTGTTTTGAGTGAATTTATTATTTTCCTAATTTCAGTAGGAGAGGTCGGGTGAATTTCAGTTTTATCAAATTGTGTAGGTATTGCCTTCTCCATATTCAGCCTTGCGTTTTCTACTGAACATCTTGATCCTATTTTCTCTATTACACATAAAAATGATTATTAAAAATATTTTCTACTTGTGACTTTTCGTTAACAAACTTTTCATTGAGTGTCATACAAATATATTCTTCCTGTGCTCTCGGTTGCCCTGTTTATCTTTCAACAATATTCCAAATTACTTTAATTTTACTATCGGAGGTGCTAATCTCAGAGAATCGTGGCTGAATAGCAAAACATTTGCGCGCTAGATGAAGCAGATGTGCAAATTAAGAAACGAAAGCATAACAGCAGGAACAAAGTCCACGAGGAAAAGACAGTGCTGTTTTCCAGCTTTTTAAAGGGTAACTTCAAGATCTGAAAGATAAAGGTTCAGATTTCGTCGCAAATATGCCAAATTACGATAACTCGAAGACTGCATTTTGTAAAGCAAGAAAGGAAGTTATTGGGACGACATAGAACCTTGGACTATTTCTGAAATTCAAGTGAGTGAAGACGATTTGATATTAACTGGAAGTAAAAATTCTTTGAAAATTGTCGATTGGTCTGTTCCCGACAAAGGAATGCTGGTGATCGGTTGTGAAGAAGCGGAGAAAATCCGACGTGAGAATGGAACTGTTCTTATGGACGGGGCATCTGACACCATAGACGTTGACATAGGATGCAGAGGAGAAGGGACGAAGGTATTTCGTGTTTTACTTTGTTTACTCCCAGACAAAAGTCTAAATATGAAGAGGTTGAAAAATCAGTCAACCAGTTCCAATCAAACGTTTATTAGCCCCTGACCTAGGTTTAGATATTTATAAAATGAAGTGATGGGCCTTCTTACAAGATATTTTTACAAATATCGAAACCTAGGTGAAGGGCTATTTAACCTTTGTTTGCAAATGGTTGGCTGATTTTTCAACCTCTCCAGATTTACACATTTGTTGTTTCGCAGCCATGTTTAAGAGTTTGAAAAGTCTAAATATCTATGAAAATATGTTTCTATATTGAAAAACAAGGTGCCTGGGTGGTCATCGCAAACTGCACCGCTACAATTAAAGTTGTGAAAACAGTGACCCCTCGAAACGCTCCTTTCCACTTCCAGTTATCACTTGAATCGACTTCTGTGGAAGAAAATACAAGAACTGGGATTAATGGAGGAATTAAGGGACAGAGAAGATGTCAGATTGTTGTACCGCATGTGTGCTGCAATTGCACATCTTCCACGAAATAGTGTTGATGACGCGTGGGTGGTAATAATGGGGGAAATACGCAGATGGGGCCAAAAGGTCATGTTGTTGTCGTGGTCTTCAGTCATGAGACTGGTTTGATGCAGCTCTCCATGCTACTCAATCCTGTGCAAGCTTCTTCATCTCCCAGTACCTACTGCAGCCTACATCCTTCTGAATCTGCTTAGTGTATTCATCTCTTGGTCTCCCTTTACGATTTTTACCCTCCACGCTGTCCTGCAACACTAAATTGGTGATCCCTGGATGTCTCAGAACATGTCCTCCCAACCGATCCCTTCTTCTGGTCAAGTTGTGCCACAAACTCCTCTTCTCGCCAATCCTATTCAATACCTCCTCGTTAGTTATCTGATCTACCCATCTAATCTTCAGCATTCTTCTGTAGCACCACATTTCCAAAGCTTCTATTCTCTTCTTGTCTAAATTATTTATCGTCCACGTTTCACTTCTATACGTGGCTACACTCCATACAAATACTTTCAGAAACGACTTCCTGACATTTAAATCTATACTCGATGTTAACAAATTTTTCTTCTTCAGAAAGGTCATAAAATTCGCAAACTGTATGGTCATTCAATGGATGCCAGGTCTTAATACACCAATTAAAATATGGAACGTTTTAACCAGCGGCGGAGGACCACCAGTGATGTTGAAGGTTGGGACAGAAAACTAAATCTCCTGAATCAGTCAAAAATATCCGACTGTATACTTCCTGAAAAATTAAACTGAAGGAGGAAGCATTAAAAGCATTATCCGAAGTTAAAAAAGATTCCACTGGCATTTCTTAAAAAAAAAAAAAAAAAAAAAGGAAAAATATACGTAGATCTTGGTAAAAGTATGAAAGACATTATAACAACACACAGTGACTCGGGGGATTTAAAAAAATGTTTAAAATCTCTGGATTTCTTGTAAACATTGAGTTAAGAGCTACAATTCATAAAATAAGAGAAAATATTTATTCATTTACTGAAGTAATGTTGTAGAAATAAAGAAGGTAGAAAATAAAAGATAATAAAAAATAGAAAAAAATGAAAAGGTAAAAATATAGAATAAAGCAATAGAAAAAGCATTTAAACATGGCTATATAGCATGTTCGTAGCAAGTCCTAGGGTAGGATAAAATATTAAAAGATGTTCTAATTAGAAGATGGTCGTCAGAGCCTCCCCCACTGTTGTGGGGTTCCTTTGATGCTCGGAAAACCCATGGCTAAAATATTTGTGGTCGGAAACACCACAGTGGCGTCACGGGTCCAAAGGCCACGGTCGGAAAGCCCACGACACCGACGAGTTGCGCTTGGATGCTGACAACACACGTGACCTTGTATGTAGGCAGCGTCTGCCGCCAAGTGTTGTCTTGATGTGCGGCAGTAGGTCGAGGAGCAGCGGAACGTTGCTGAAGTGTACACCTGGGAAACGAGCGATGTTTGGCCACGACAGTGTCGTCCCCCTGTAGCGGCCCCGCGTACTGTGAAGTCGGAGTGACCGCTCTTACTTGCGGGGTGCCGAGCGGGATTAGCCGAGCGGTCTAGGGGAGGGGGCTGCAGTCATGGACTGCGCGGCTGGTCCCGGCGGAGGTTGGAGTCCTCCCTTGGGGATGGGTGTGTGTGTGTGTGTGTGTGTGTGTGTGTGTGTGTGTGTCTGTCCTTAGGATAATTTAGGTTAAGTAGTAGTGTGTAAGCTTAGGGACTGATGACCTCAGCAGTTAAGTCCCATAAGATTTCACACACATTTGAACATTTTGAACTTGCGGGGTCGGAAGTCCTTTAGGGAGCAGCGGTGCGGCCCAGGAACCGAGTGGCACAGAGAGAGACGAGCGGTCCGGATGGAATTTTGCTGGCACCCGGGAAGACATTGCCTAGGGCCTATTGACGTGGCTCCGGCTAGTACTCTGCTCAAATGGCTCTGAGCACTATGGGACTTAACATCTGAGGTCATCAGTCCCCTAGAACTTAGAACTACTTAAACCTAACTACCCTAAGGACATTACACACATCCATGCCCGAGGCAGGATTCGAACCCGTGGCCATAACAGTCGCGCGGTTCCGGACTGAAGCGACTAGAACCGCTCGGCCACCGCTGCCGGTCTCAGTACTCTGTGCCATGTACGCAGGATTACTCAACCATGCTCTCAAAAGTTGCTGTGTGCAATTAGCAATCTGTAGATCTTGATATGAATATCGCGTCTTATCACGGTGAATTGGTCTTGTTATGTACTTCTTTCATTTTGAAACTTGTGTAGCACATTGTTCATCAACTTCTACAGGTGACTGCATACGCAACGTCGTTATCACAGTGACCTTGCCTGTCTTGCTCAGTTTCATTGTTCTGACAGTAGGAATGATTTAGGACCGATTCGCATTTGCACTGCTGAAACATTAAAACCTATTGGTCATGGAGCTGTGTCTATTGGTTGCTGATAGTATCAACTGGTTATGAAACGCTCTCCCCGGTGATAAGAATTATCTCATAGCGGGGTAAGCTATGTATAATGCATCACGTCTGGGGGAGACATAATGATAAATCTTTTGCTCTGCTTGTCGCAACTGAGCGACGTGGCGCAGTGGTCAGCAGATTGGACGTTCATTCGGGAGGACGGCGGTTCGGATCCCCGTCCGGCCATCCACATTTAGGTTTCCTATGATTTTCCCAAGTCTATTCAGGCATATGCTGAAGTGGTTCCTTTAAAAACGGCACGGCCGATTTCATTCCCCATCCTTTCATAATCTGAAATTGACCCCAGTGACCATACCGTCGAAGGTATGTTAAACTCTAATCGTCCGTAATCAGTTGTGTGTCAGAACGTGTACCGTACACACAAACAAGTAACCCAGAAAAAGGGACGGGGGAGGGGAAAGGTGCCACTAATTACGTTAAGATGACAAATGGGTTAATTTTTGGTTCGCGACGGATAATGACTTGATTACCGCTTCAGCGTAACCACGGATAGTGCACTTGTAATGTTTTATTCATCATGATCGGAACCATATGGGGTCTACTGTACCACGGTCTAACACAGTGGTTCGTACTGGCAAACTGAGACAGTGACTGAGAGAGGGGATTAGTAACATAGCAGTCGGAGATTGGCAAGAACTTCCATATGGTGTTTATTAACTGACAAAAAAAACGTTTCGTTGAACACTTAACATACACAAAGAATAAGTGAAACTGGTCGCCACTAATGGTGATAAGAACAAATTTAGCATTCGAAGACACTCCACTTTAAGTGCACGTTCATAGACCATACGCACTAATACAGTATGGATGGGCACGTGGTAGTGCTCTGTGGCGGCATACGAAAGAATACGAGACATTAGTGCGTACGTCCTAAAGGCTACAACCAAAAGATTTCTCTTATAGAATTCCAGAAGCATGTCACGCTACGACGAATTCGACAGAGAAGTAAACTGTGTCGGCAGAAAAGATATACAGTGATTCATGAAGAACCGAGAAATTTACCACGGGTTCTGACACCCGATAGGGTTTCAAAGCACAGCTCTTGTTCATTGAGTAACATCACAATGGCCTATGGAGTGTCTTAAGAAGAGGAGGGAGAGTGTTGCCTCACCTATAATGATGCAGAACAAAGGATTACATCAAGACAGGAACGTAATCCTTGCTGGAAATGGCCCCATACAACAAAAGCATAACACGAGAGCACGTTCGCCGCGGGGTCCTGTCTGTGCGGGTTCAGCTATGAACGGAAGCCTCACCTGCTCCGTCATGTGGAAACTCAGCAGATTTATATGTATGGAATATAGATGTGTGCCCACACATGAAAATATTACTTCCTTCCGTTCAGTATTCATATTACCGGTTGGTGCAACATAAAAAAACAGCAAGTCCTGTTACAGTCTCTTATCAAAAGACGTTCCATTACAATAAACACTTGCAACAAACAAACGTACTTTAGAAAAGCCTTAAATATGTATGGGTCTCGCAAAGACCCGATAAAAACTTTTACAAATACTTTTCTGCACAATTTGAGCATAGCAAGCAGGGTGCACATCACAGGGATGAGGCGAAAAATTACTTTCAAATAACTTAACGTGTTTATCAGTTACGGCCGACGATAAATGTTATGCATACTCAAACAAGATTCTGTCAGTCTGATTGGTGCTATAAATTATATAAGTACTTGTAGCATGTGCAGGAATTATTGGATGAAGGAGGCCTCTTTTGTTTGCATATTTAGGACTTACTTAACTGGTAAAAATAATTCTCAACGTGTTCTTACGTAATAGCGCTGATTCAAGAATAACAAGGAATTTAGCTGAGTACTTTAGCTATTTGGTGACTGAAAAGTGAGAATATTTCTTTCGAAGGCAAAGAGTCGAGAAGACATCGATCGCTTATGATCTAAATGCCTTATGGACTGCATAATAGAAATCATTAAAGCTGGAAGAAAATTTGTGGGATAGGAACTTCGAAAATTATTTACAGAATATTTGCGAAACAAGACTTACCAAAACTAAAACAGCGATGTAATTGTTCTTCATTACGTGAAAGGGGACAAACTTGTAAGGTGTTTATAATTTCGCACCTCACAAGCACTCATCTATATACTTGGCCGTGACCTACAACCACAATTAGGTATCATTTGATAGGTTGTACATCGTATATATAAATATTTAAAGAAGACTGACAATGTCATGTACGCCTTCTAAATAATTGTTAATGCTTTTGCATTAAATGTGACGGCGTGTCTCTATTATGAAAACGGCTTACTGAATGATTGCCTATACTAGTAGAGGTTGGAACACCAGTGGAGATGAAACGGCAGGCGGAATTCGAGCCCTGGGTGGAAAAAAGCCTGCACGTTGGTCCTGCTTCAGCACAGGAAGTGGCAAGACGGACGTTGGGACACCTGAGCACTGGAGCACAATAGAGTCACGGCCGGCCGAATTGTAGCCGGACCGGAATAATAACCGGGAATTCTGCAAATCTTTGACGCAGCTGAGAGGAACGAGGAAGCATCACCCCGGAAATCACGTAGGCTGGGTTATTTCCAAGGATTTTTACTCAGAAGCGTACCATTGTACTAGCATAGGTATTCCCTCGCAAACTTTCCGTGCTGGACGACAAAAGACTAAAATATGGTTGGTCGGCATTCGGAAGAATCTGTAGAGAGGGAGAAAATCCCAGGGTTTCGAGAATATGATTCGCCCTCTGCAGTTACGAGGGAGGCGAGCCGAGTCTTGCTGGGAAGCCAGTGGTAGAGAGGAGGAGGTCTTCCGTTTTTGAGCACACGTGTGTCACGGTCCCTCAGTATCAGCTTTGTTGGTACAGGCGGACTTGCTGTCTCTGCTCTCACGAGAGTTTATAGTTAAAACGGTTAGACACTGTACTGTTGCGAACTTGTACGATTCTGGACTTCGCCTCCTGGTTGGAAGTCGTCATTGAGTACGCAGCGTTCAGTAATTGAGAGCACTTCTTCTGCCTATACTTACGTTGAGACGTTATTTGACCTCCATCCTTGTGGTTGGGAGTTCGCGTTTCTTGTCTGTAGAACACAGAGAGGAGAAGACAGTATTAGAGTATATTGGTCAGACGATCGCCTTCTGCCGTCCTAGTGTTTGAAAGAGTTTTATTTTGTAGCTAGAGTTCTGTCGTCGCAGACATGCACGAGAACCATCACTCCGACGAACCGGGCGCAGTACATATAGTGATATTATTAATTGTTTCAGCTTATTAGGGCTACAATGCTAAACAGCTGTGATCACGCTAGTTTATTTCCACTGAGGTTCCACACCACCATAGATCATCTTTGAAAGAAGTGTCCTCTAGTGTTTGGAACGTAGATGATGTCAGTCATTTCGCGTTATTTATGTTAGATCGCGTGGCCATAAAAAGAGGCAGAGTTGGTTGGTTGGTCAGCAATTTTTGGTCAGGATATATAGACAATTGTAACATAAAGGTTTTTTTTTAAAAATCTATAATAAATTAATAATGAGAAACAACGTTTGTCATTTAGAAGTATTAGTTGCCTTAATCATTCATTTATGTTGAGGTTGTAATTTATATGTTGAAGAGCATTAAGAGCTCTTAAGATCTGCTTCAGGGGGTAGTCAGACGGGGCCAAATCACCATTTTAGCGTTCAGTATTTTCCGCGTCGCGCACATGCATTTTACACCCCCCTGGAGTAGCGTCTTGGAAACTGTGAACTGTAAAAAACTATGACCCTATGAGCGGCACCTCCGTAATATACAAGATATTCACTAAATTACTCTCTATCTTGTATGAGGGACAACCGCAGCCGTAAGTGGACACCTTGAATGATAACCGCTTAGCTGCTCTTGTAAATAATTTATTTAACGGCTGTTTCGTACACTAGAAGCCACATCATCAAGTTGCAACTTTAATGTCAGGATTCACCAATTTAACCTGGTGATGTGGCTTCCAGGCTACGAAACCGGTCGGTAAATAAATTATTTACAAGAGCAGTAAGTAGTTATTATTCGAGATGTATATTCACTAAATTGCATAGGAAATCCATCACATTCTATGTAGATACTGATCGTGATGATATTGACTAAAATGATGTTAAACATGAGTGATGTCTATCTCCTGCGCTTTCTAGTGGACATCTGAAAGATGTACAAAAGTAGATACTTCAGTTTCATCCAGGTATTCCGACTCCTGTGTATAGTGCATAAACCTGCCCCTTACATGCAGATGGTACAAACTTTTAGCGGGAAAAAAGACTAAAAAAAGGAGTGTACTAGTTAGGCAGAAGGCATAAACAATAGAACCTGAAGATTCTGCTGAAGTGGTCAGCATACTGCAAGTTAGTTTGCACACCACAATGATTTACTAGACGCGGTCTGCTCGAGTCGGAAAATCTTCGTTTTCCTGTGGCCCTTCAACTGGATCACCTTCACCTTATCGGGATAGGTGGGCCTAGGGTTTTAAACATATTTCCAACCGTGGTGCAACAGCGAAATAGTTCCTTCCCAAGAACTAGTGCGAGTGTTTTAATCCAATGGGAAATGAGTGATTCTATAAACAGCGTTTACGACGATTCTACTACTCCATTTTCACACTTAGTATCCATCGGTACAGAGCAGTAAGCCACCGGGACACGTTATGAGTTATATTCATTTTCAGAGGAATTCACGGGAATATCATGCTGAGTTGTGGAAACGGAAATGACATCCAGTTTTTTAACGTTATATAGTACTAGAGGTTCTGAAATTACGTCTCATTTAGTAGTATTTAGCTCCTAGAAAGATTTCCTTCACAAAAATTATGCCCTCAGGATCAACAAACATACAAAACCGAAAACTTAGATATATTATTATACGTCAAATACTTACGAAACTGTTGCTTTACAAGTACTAAGTTCGATCTTCAAACTGATGATGGAATAATAAATCTTTATTTCCTTCTCATCGCCTAGAAGATACTACAGTGACAGTGAGTACAGTATCTGTTCTATTGCAAACAGTTTTTTTCTGACATGTTAATGAAAAGTTTTCTAAATTCATTTCGTGCAGTTGGAATCAGTTTCCGTGATAAGAATATCTCAGTTTCTAGTGTCCTTGTTTCATAACTATGATAAATCTGTTTCATTTACCAAGAAATTATTCACGACTCAAGTTGTACCTTTTCATGTGTTGAATGTAGAGGCGCAGGACATTAAAACATGTAAATATTTGAAACGTTGAGTCCCTGTCAACGTATACCCGCACATGTACGTGTAACCGAAAAATACGCACTGCCAGAATATCAGGCACAAGGCGGCTCCGTCGTCGCAGAGATGCACAGGGGTTTCAACAACAGACGTCACTGCCTTTATCAGGCACACTGAAGCACGTAAAGAGATTGGTCGATCAGTTTAGAAACTTATTGTACAAAAGTCATTTCTTATTATGAGTGCATGACGACTACTGACAGAGAATGAGATTTTCACTCTGCAGCGGAGTGTGCGCTGATATGAAACTTCCTGGAAGATTAAAACTGTGTGCCGGACCGAGACTCGAACTCGGGACCCTTGGCTTCGCAGGCAAGTGCTCTACCACCTTTTTTATCTTATTTTGTTCTATACTGTTCATTGACTTTGTTCGAGGCGGACGTCCGACGACATCCGTTTTGGATCTACGTTGATCCATTCACCCAGGGTTTTTTTTCCGGAGGGTAGTTTACCCTCTGACCGAAAACGCTGAGCTACCGTGCCGGCTGACCATCTGAGCTACCCAACCACGACCCACCACTCGTCCTCACAGCTTAAATTCGAGTCGCGGTCCGGCACACGGTTTTAATATGCTAGGAAGTTTACTGACAGAGAATTACACTAACAAACCAGATACAAATTAGACAATGAGAATAAACATATTAGCCTTCGTTAATGTACACGAGCACACGAATAACAAAGGAAAATTAATTAAATCAAGTTGTAGAGGGTTTCTGGTGTCAATAGTAAGAGGAACGAAAGTGATATACCCAAAAATGTGATAAAAGCTTTCTTAATTCACGTGTTAATAGTAGTAACGAGTATGAATTCAGAAACTGTTTATGCTGTGTCCGCCGGTAGATGTGGTACACAGCCTCACTACACACAGGTAGTGCTTCACATAAAGGTCAGTATCCAGAGACATACCATACAGCTACTGTCAGACGCCATAGAGGGTGCATGTGACGAACTGTGTTACGCTTCCGCCGTACGACATTCAAATTTACCCATCCCTTACAGTTATGGGTAGACCAAAGACGTTGCAAAAATAACTCGACTCCAAGGGGGCGCAGTAGGTGCAGGATATTTTGAACCTTCGGCTGGACGCCTTGTGGTGTTGAGTGTTTGCTAATTAGAAGTGTATTGCGGCTTGTAAGGACACAGATCGAACATTATATATCAATTGCTGCATCCACGCAGTATTTGTTGACCATAACTGTTCTTTCTAGACATTTCATTGTGCGTGAAGAAAAATGATGAAGAGTTGTGGAGCGTTTATTTGAACCAATAAATTTTGCAAAGGAACCAAAATTACCTTTCACTTGTGTGTAGATATGTTTGTATTAGCTTTCACAGGCACGTGGATATGTTTAGATGTTTTACATTAGTGATTTTCAGATACAGCGTTTACATTTTCAGAAGAGATGCACCACTGAGTTTAAATTCATTTCTTTTTTTCTAAAAACAGTAGCAGCTATTTTTGACAGTGCTGAAGGACATGGAGCTCAGAACGTTTCATTTTGTGGTGCTGTAAAATAGCTGAGATGTTGGTGAGAACACCACACAGTCAGGTATCGGATTCACCATTATACTTCACCTGCGCCTGCACAAAACGGTAATAACGTAACGTATCAGATAACTGAAAAATAACGTGATGCTAAATACATTTCACCTCAAATCTTTGGAGCACTAAACAACGAGATGCTACAATTCACGTCCATACTAACGTAATAAGCAATATTTAGTTGAGAACAATCAATTATAGCGAAGTTATTGAACTACGTAAAAAAATCGGTAAAAAGTGACTGGTTACCGTTTGTTCAGAAGTTCAGTAGTTGTCTAGTACTTACATACTTAAACGAGACATTGTGATATAACTCAAAGGAAGATACGTTACAACAAAAGGCGCGTAAGTTTATCACCACACCGGCCGCCAGTGTTGCTTTCAAACTGCGCGCTGTTCACAGCAGGACCCTTACGTAAGGGATTGTGGGGCCTCAGGGCAGACATGGTAGATGGCGCTCAAATCACAGACTGTATGACATGTTACCGTCTGCCGTCGTGGAAATAGTTGGGAAATGAAAATTCATCCGAAAGTCGCGGATAAAAGGAGACACATAGTAGCAATCGCCTAGTGTCAGTCGCAACTAATTTCTCCACTTTACGGTATACTGAAAATTTTTACTTTTGGACCGTACAACTACAACTGAATGGTTCAAATGGTTCAAATGGCTCTGAGGTCATCAGTCCCCTAGAACTTAGAACTACTTAAACCTAACTAACCTAAGGACATCATACACATCCATGCCTGAGGCAGGATTCGAACCTGCGACCGTAGCGGTCGCGCGGTTCCAGACTGTAGCGCCTATAACCGCTCGGCCACCCCGGCCGGCACAACTGAATGAAACACAATTTTCGCGCCATACGCGTTTCGCCTTCATTCCTTGCAAGGCATCTTCAGTGGCCTGGAATATGTACATATTTTTACTATTTAGTGTGTGTGTGTGTGACCAGAAGTATGTGATAAATGAGGAAACACATACGAGTACAGACTCCCTACCACACTTGCGAGCAAACACAAATGAGTACAGACTCCCTGCTACACTTAATAAAAGCAATCGTAACATAAAAATCATCGCTCTCACACATACAGCCACAAAAAAATCTTTCTCTCTCTCTCTCTCTCTTTGTGTGTGTGTGTGTGTGTGTGTGTGTGTGTGTGTGTGTGTGTGTGTGTCTCTGTCCCTCCCCCCCCCCCCCTCTTTCGCCTTTTGGTCACACACACACACACACACACACACACACACACACACACACATGCATACACTAGCAGATCACAGCTATCTCAAAAATTACACTCAAAAGTGGGCAATAACATTCGATCTTTGGTAACAGCATCCGACAGTCGGCAACACAAACCAAAACATTGCATCAAAACAAGTGTTCAGTTCCTAGTGTTGTGAAATGTGGAAAACAAAAACCCCAAGTGGCAATTGTAAGAAGAGGAACAGCACCAAAAACGGAACAGAAACGTAACATGCAGAAAATCGTCACGCAACCTGTAAGTAGAATTTAAAATACTATTACGTCATAGAAACAAACCAACCACCAGAACTGTTTATAACGTATAGGTACATTGCCCCAAAATGTAAACTAAATAGTAAAGATAAGTACAAAGTCATCTCTAATTTTTTTAATTTTTTGCTGGAGGAGGAGAACGAAATTTTTGTGAACATACTTGGAACATTTAGCTGTAAATTGGTGTATAAAAGTATTTTCTTTTATTTACAGGTGAGCCATAATGGATCGCGATGTAGGTGTCAAGCTGCGACAACGGTCGGTGATGGAGTTCCTTTTCAAGACTGGCGATGACTCTGCCACATCGATTCACAAGAAGCTGCTCCTTGTTTACGGTGAGGACACAGTGGATTGCAGCAGTATCTAGAGGTGGTTGCAGAAGTTTAAAGAAGGCGATTGCTCTCAGCTGGACAATCCACGATGTGTTGGACCATCGACGGCAGTGAGTGATGTGAATATGGAGAGCATTGATCAATTCATCCAAAATGACATATGTGTGACGTCACGACAGCTTGCTGAAATAACTCGTTTGTCATTGGGTAGTGTGATATCACTGGTACAGTCACTAGCGTACAGAAAAATCTGTGCTCGTTGGGTGCCTAGGTTATTGACAAGAGAGATGAAAACGACGAGGAAGAATGTGTGCGAGGGTCTCATGAAGACCTTTACTGAAGAGTCGAAACAGTGGTTTGACGGCGTCATTTCCCAGGATGAAACATGGTTGTTTTTGTCCAAAACCCAATCCATGGAGTGGTGTCATCCAGGTTCCCCTCGGAAGAAGAAACCAAGACTTTCACGAACAGCAGGCCGAAAAGTGATGGCTTCCTTCTTCTGGGATCAGTGTGTAAGCAGGCTGTTTATGTTTTCTTATTGGTAACGCCACGTAGCGCTCTGTGTGAGAATCACTGGCTGTGCTGTGTGCAGTCTGTGGCTGGTTTGCATTGTTGTCTGCCATTGTAGTGTTGGGCAGCGGCATCTGGATGTGAACAGCGCGTAGCGCTGCGCAGTTGGAGGTGAGCCGCCAGCAGTGGTGGATGTGAAGAGAGAGATGGCGGAGTTTTGTAATTTGTCATGAACTGCTATATATATTATGACTATTAAGGTAAATACATTGTTTGTTCTCTATTAATATCTTTCATTTGCTAACTATCCCTATCAGTAGTTAGTGCCTTCCATAGTTTGAATCTTTTATTTAGCTGGCAGTAGTAGCGCTCGCTGTATTACAGTAGTACTAGTAATGAAGATTTTTGTGAGGTAAGTGATTTCTGAAAGGTATAGTTTAATGTTAGTCAGGGCCATTCTTTTGTAGGGATTTTTGAAAGTCAGATTCTGTTGCGCTAAAAATATTGTGTGTCAGTTTAAGGACAGTCGTGTATAATTCTTTAAAAAGGGGACGTTCCATATGTCGACCCTTAGCCGAGGATACCTCACTGGAATCTTCTGATTTTTTCTTGTAGTTTGTGTAATTAGTGTAGCTATTGTTTATTGCTAGCGCGTAATTGTAGAGAGAATCTCCTTTGTAGTTGCAGCCTTTCATTGTTGTACAGTAAAACAGTTGTGGCATGCATGTAGATTTGCACCAAGTATTTCGCTGCTGCGCTTGCAATTAACGAAATATTATTTTCAGTGTTACGTTAATGTGTTCCCCTATTTTTTCTCTTCAAATTGTGTTTTTCTGTGTTGTCGTGTGAAATATTGTGACAATAATGGCGTGAGAAAAACGTAACACTAGGCTCCAAAGTAAACTGAGAAATAATAGTGACGACGAGCGTAGCTTATCAGCGCCGCCGAGTAATGAATTTACTAATGTTCAAAGTAGTAACTTGGTAATTGTGCAGAGGGAAATGGAGCGGGCTGCAAATAATGGTGTAGGCAGTGAAACAATTAGTGAACAGGGAAGCATTATCGATCGACCGGTCGGCAACAGCTCGCCTCAGGAATCCGAAATGACAGGACACAATCTCGCAAATACTGTAGATTCAGGTTTTGGGTCCTCACCGTTTTCTCAAATGAGTCAAGACACATTTTCTGCTTGTCAAAATGTGAATGTTGCCGGTGAAAATGCACTGCAAAATAGCATAGAGAAACAGATTCCAGACACTAATACATTACTATTGCAATTAATGCAACAAATGGAACAAAATCAGAGACAAATGGGACAAAATCTTAAAAAATTAGACGCAACGGAACAAAATCTTCACACCACGCTTGAACAAACACGTGAAGATTTGACTACTGAGTTACATAAAATCGAATTGAAATGTCAAAAAGTCTGTAACGACGTAAAAACACAATTTTTTCGCGGCATGAAAATTCATTACAGAATCACGAAGCAGCCATAAAAGAACTGCAAATTATTGTTCATGAAAATCATGAGACCTTGCAAGCTAAAATTGACTCAGTTGCATCTACCGATTCGGTTACGCAACTTGCAAAAACTCAGGAAAACTTAAAGGACACAGTAGAAAGACACATGGAGGAAATTAGTACATTATCAGAGAAAGTAGTTGAACTTTCGGATCAGGTCACTAACTTATCTACAAAGGTAGATGATGATCTGAATGACACAAGACCTGTAGCCTTCACTGATACAGAAGAGTATGAACAAATTAGAAAATTCAAACAAAATCAAATCAATACACAGTACAAAAGAGAAGTCCGGGAAGTACAAGATCAGTTGACGCAGGTAATACAAGAATTACATATTTCAGAGGACACTCGCGCTCCAGTACAGGAAGAGGGACATAGAAATACGGAACAACCACAAAATAATAACACAGGACACTTCGGTAATTATGAAAGAAATTGGCAAGGCGCATTGGGTTTTGAGATGGAACCGCCGACACGACGTAACAATGACCGATATGCTACTCGCCGACATGATGATTTTGACTATAAGCTGTTCATTACTACACATAAATTCAAAACATTTAAGAATTCTGGCAACGACATTCATCCACAAGCATGGCTCCATCAATTCTCTCATTGTTTTCCTCCCAACTGGTCGTTAGAACACAGATTAGAATTTATGTGTGGCTACTTAGAGAATGAACCAGCTGTAAGAATGCAATCAGTCATTCACGATTGTCACAGTGAAGGAGATTTTTATCATGCCTCCCTCTCAGCATATTGGTCTCAAGCTACACAAGTCCGAGTAAAACATGGAATCATAATGATGAAACATTTCGAACAATCTGAATTTTCCAGTCTTGTGAAATATTTTGAAGACATGTTGCATAAGAATCAGTATCTTTCAAACCCATACAGCCCCTCAGAACTCATCCGCATTTGCTTAATCAAATTACCTGAACATTTACGGCATATTATTTTGGCAGGACGTTGCAAAGACGACATAGAAGCTTTTCAGGGGCTCTTACAAGAACTGGAAATTGACACTGACATTCGCGGAACGCGAAAACAGGAGCACAACAATTACAGGTCACATCCGTCACAATTCCGTGATGACAGAAACAATAACTGGACACGACAAGGCTATTCTCACAACACATATCGTGACCAAAACAGACACCACGCGTATGACAACCGTTGGCAGAGTAGTAATAATTACAGGGAAAGATCACCTCTCCGCGGTAGTGACTATCACAGAGACAATCAGAGAAACAGACAATTTGGGAACCAAAATAATTATTATCAAGGGAGACAGAATAACTTTAGATACAACGATCCAGTGCGCAGTTACGAGTCAGGGAGAAATTCTCCACCACGTGACCGACAAGAAAGAAACTATGGCATCTACCGAATGACGACAGACGATATGATCGTAACGACAGACCTGAATGACATCAGAACTGGCGGGATTCAAACAGAGCAGGGCCCTCTCGAGGAGGTGAATTTGTAGAAGTTAGGTCTCCAAATCCCAATAACGACGTGCGCCAACAAAGAGTTAGCAGACAATGACTCGCACCGCAGGCAGCCACATGCCCCGGCTGGCTCAGAGAAAAATAACATAGACGCTAACAATGAGAAAAATTCCAGTATTCTTTACCGACGTATACCGCATGATAATTGAATTGAAGTTGAAACTCTGCGTACTAGGAAGAGTAAAGGATTGCACCACATTTCAAATGTAAAACCGTTTATTGAAAGATAATCTGCTTTTTAACTTTGTCTTTGTTATATAACTTTTCACTTTACATTACTAGTATGCTTTGTCAGACTTAGAATCTGTTAACATGCAACAATGTTTGAAGTTAAATATCCAATCAAGAACCAAGAGAACTTATTTAAACAGAAATGACGAATGCATTGTTATAGTGAACAGACATCACAGTGTTATTGTGTGTGTATATTTTTGCTTGTTAGTTGCATGATTATGGAACGACTATAAGGCTTACATACTTAGAACATTTACCAGTACTGCTAATGAGATTTTAATGCAACATTTTGGTTTACTTGAAATTTGGTGTATCATGAGGTAAGTACATTAGCTTCTGCAGAACTTAGCTTTCGGAGGACGATAACTTACAGCAAGACACACATTTAGCGCTACAAGAAACGTATTTGAGTGATTAATTTCGCACTTAAAACATGCATTTCTTAAGATATTTGAAGTACAATGATACAAGGGTTTTCCGTGATATATTTTATTCCATTGCTGTAATCTGTAACACCTGAGGGTATAATTACATTAATCCTCAGGGGGGTACACGCTTACTTTGTGTACCATGTGTGTGGCAAGCACAAGGAGCCCTAGCTAATATGGTATTTGCTTATACAACTTTACACATCGGTACCATATTTCTCTAACACACAAATTACACAGCTATCTGATCATTTAACTGAGAGATAAACTTTTTTTTACTACATCAGTGACACATGTTTACGCAATTACACAGTTGGGTAACTTCACACTTACGAAATTGTATTTTGTCTGTACTTTGTGAACTTGAAACGTCCCCTTTGAACAATTATACACGACTGTGCTTAAACTGACACACAATATTTTTAGCGCAACGCAATCTGACTTTCAAAATTCCCTACTAAAGAATGGCCCTGACAAACATTAAACTATACCTTTCACAAATCACTTACCTCACAAAAATCTTCGCTGCTCAAGCTACTGCAATACAGCGAGCGCCACTACTGCCAGCTAAATAAAAGATTCAAACTATGGAAGGCACTAACTACTGATAGGGATAGTTAGTAAATGAAAGATATTAATAGAGAACAAACAATGTATTTACCTTGATATCATCATGTATAAATATAGCAGTTCATGACAAATTACAAATCCAATAACAAAGAAATCAAATGCACACACTTATTGATACAATGTTGGTCAAAAGCTAAAAATTTCTCACAGTCCATAAAGACAGTCCTGATTCATCACAGTAAAATTGCAGTGTTTTTCTCAAAGTCTGAGCAGTAAAAGACAATGCACACAGACGTAGTGGATTTCCATGCAGTCTTGAAGAAGTAGTGTTGTTCTTCCAACGGAAAGAGAGTGCTGACTCTCGACGTGCAGACAGGTAATGGGCCACAACAGAGCAAACCCACAGCAGAGTCATTCGAAGTTTTGAATAATATTGGTAGGCAGGTCATCACAGAGTAGACCCACTGTAGTCCTGGTAGAGATTGTGGTATTGGTGGGCCACCAGAGGTGCAGACCTACTGTAGTCCTTGTAGAAATAATGGTATTGGTGGGCCGTCAAAGATGCAGACCTACTGTAGTCCTTGTAGAGATGGCCAGCAGCCATCTGTTGCGATCTGTTGCGACTGTGCAGGTGCACAATCACCATCGAAGAGTCTTGCGAATAATATAGCAAGTCCATAACCACCACTTGTGCATTCACAAAGTTTTTGGAATTGTCCTTAGAACCAGCAATGCTGTTATCCAGTCCCTTGCTGAATTATTAACACACGTGCAAACACTAACAGTCCCTACTTCTCACATATTGTCCATATACTATGACCAACAGAAACGTGTGCAGTGAAATGTAACTAACAAGTTAATAATATCATGAACTGGTGACAATTACAATTTTATAACATAAGAATACAATTACAAAGGTGCAAAATACATCATTAAAGAACATAACAATACAGATAACATTTGTAGTACAGGCTTTACAAAAGAATAGAAATAGACATATACATCAGTGGAATTATGACATGAGTACATACATAAAATATCAGAATAACTTTTGGAACATCAACTTTACACATGAGCATTAAAACAAAACAGAATAAATAATGTCTAAGTATCTTTACAAAATAACATATTATTAATGCCAATTATATTCGAGGATAACAGTATTCCTCATCATAGTGAATGTAGCTTAATATTTAAAGAAGAAAAAATTCTATGGAACTACACAGAGACAGGAAGAAAACAAATACACAAGGGTACACAAACATATAGTGGGATAACACAAAAGGGAAAGGACAGGGTTTGTTTTACTGCAGTATTTTGCATGGAGATCTCCCTTTGTTCATCATTATTCCCAAAAAGTCCTATCTAAGCCTGCCTTCTGTATTTTGTTCACATCCTCTGTCAATAATAGTTTTTCTCCACTGAACAGTATCCTATTTCTTATAAATTTATAATAGTTAGTTTCTTATATAGTCTACCCCCTCTTAAGCTAACTTAAATCTACTGAGCTCAGTTGCTAAACTAAGGGACGAGGCAATGCAGCAGCACAAAACAATTAACACAAACATCAATGACAAAAAATTTAAATAGGCAAAGCAATTGCAATATTACAACTAATGTAAGGCACTGTGCAGCAAACAAAAAAATATATCTGGCTTAGCAGAGTAACACAAATTAAAGTTCAGTAGCACTATGCCTGGCAAACAGCAGCTTATATCTAAACATGACATAGCTCAAGCAGAAAAAATATTACAGTAAAGATAACAATGCAGATAAGGGAAATGTATAATCACATCTTAATGTCTAAGTAATTAAAGTGGTGCACCACAAGAAGTTATTCTACCAAAAAGTTACCAATTACTTGAAAAGAAAATTATGAATGCAGTTCCTGTGAAGGTAAATGTCATTTTGTGCCCCCTCATTTTTTTTGAAAAAAATTATTATTTACTCGATCTGTAGACAGAAAATATTTATATTAGTACATCTATAACATTTTTTTTTAACCAATGCTGCAGTGCAGCTAGAAACTAGATATCAAATGAAATAAGCAACTACGAAAAGCAAAGTATAAAAATATCATTCAGTAGTCATGTGACATTTCATAAGTTAGTAGAAACTCTCTCAACTCTCGTAGAGAGACGCTTGTCATAATCAGGTGTGCAGATGTAAAAATATTTCTCGTCATTTCATTAGGCATTTCAGTAAATATCGTAAATTAAGAGCTAGTGTAATCATATGTTTTCAAGTTCGACCGTGTCGTTTTTGCGATGCTTTCTACAAAGGAATGTCAGAAGCGAGGTTAATGGCGTCCCCTTTTTTTTTCTACCTGTGCCGCTGAAAAGGGCTCGCAATAATGGCTTTTCCTCCAGGCAACTGGCACACCTGGCCGCTCACAACGCATTACATCACGGTCACTTACCTTTCTTACCGACATATTTATGACAGCAGTTTCCGCTACAGTGACAGTCTCATATAAACATTTCACAGGTCGAAAATTTGCGTAACAAATGTGTAGAAACAAAATCTTGTAAATATAACAGCGTCCAAAAAAAAAATTCGTCAGAATTGTGATACAGTCACACATTTACACACATTTAATAACTCTTAAAGTACGATTCTTGGTTTCCAACATACTTCTTATTCCTCATATACGGTAGCATCATCTTATTGATCATAAACATACCTCAACAGTATAATACACATCGTCGTCATAATAATATCATAACATCTTAGTCAACTCTCAAAATCGTCCTAGCTTCCTCCAATAATTTCAAAACCTAAAAAATTCTCTGCTCATGTCAATAGTGTCATCTGCCTGAAACGTACTTTAAAAATCATGACCCCATACGAAATACGTCATTCAAAGCTCTCATAGTATCACAATGATTCCGAAAAATATGAGCGTTTCTCAAAGTACAGACAAAATACAGTTTCATAAGTGTGAAGTTACCCAACTGTGTAATTGCGTAAACATGTGTCACAGATGTAGTAAAAAAAGTTTCTTTCTCTGTTAAATGATCAGATAGCTGTGTAATTTGAGTGTTAGAAAAATATGGTACCGATGTGTAAAGTTGTATAAGCAAATACCATATTAGCTAGGGCTCCTTGTGCTTGCCAAACACATGGTACACAAAGTAAGCGTGTACCCCCCTGAGGATTAATGTAATTATACCCTCAGGTGTTACAGATTACAGCAATGGAATGAAATGTATCACGGAAAACCTTTGTATTATTGTACTCCAAATATCTTTAAAAATAAATATTTTAAGTACATAATCAATCACTCAAATACGTGTCCTGTAGCGCTAAATGTGCGTCTTGTTGCAACATAATCTCTGTGGAAGTGTCGTAGTTATCGTCCTCCGAAAGCTAAGTTCTGCAGAAGTCAATGTACTTACCTCATGATAAACAAAAGTGAAATGCTTTGTGTATAGATATCTTAGTTATTACGCTTATTGCCGTGATGAAGAAAGTACTGTGCTGTAACGTATTGTTGTGCTACGGAAAAGACAATCTCATTGTTGCTGTACCACAAAAGTTACTACTAAAACATGTTTTACTTTCCAGAAGAATTCAGAAAAACTGTGCAGATATAAAACAGAAACACTGCAAAAGCAACATTGTAAATTGTCACTCATTAGTAGCGTCGTGATAAAATCGTGTAGCTGTCACATAAACTAACCACTCTGTCGTCTGGTATCTCACAGAAAGTACTTTAAACCCAGAATGTATTTTCAAGTAAACCAAAATGTTGCATTAAAATCTCATTAGCAGTACCAGTATGTGTCCTAAGTATGTAACCCTGATAGTCGTTACGTAATCGTGCAACTAACAAGCAAGAATGTACAAATACAACACTGTGTCATCTGTTCACTATAACAATGCATTCGTAATTTCTGTTTAAAAATGTTCCCTAGGTTCTAGACTGGATATTTAACTTCAAACATTGTTGCATGTTAACAGTTTCTTAAGTCTGACAAGCATACTAGTAATGTAAAGTGAAAAGTTTTATGGCAATGACAAAGTTAAAAAGCAGATTATCTTTCAATAAACGGTTTTGCATGTGAAATGTGGTACAATCTTTTACTCTTCAAAGGACTCAGAATTTCAGCTTGAACGCAATTATCATGCAGTATACGTCGGTAAAGAATACTGGAATTTTTCACAGGGTTAGCGTCTATGTTATTTTTCCCTGAGCCAGCGGCCGCACGCAGCTGCCTGCTGTGCGAGTCATTGTCTGTCTCTTTGTTGGCGCGCGTCGTTATTGGGATTAGGAGACCTAACTTCTACAAATTCACTCTGACGAGAAGGCCCTGCTCTGTTCGAATCCCGCCAGTTCTGATGCAATTCAGGTCTGTCGTTACGATCACATCGTCTGTCGTCATGTCAGTAGTTCCTGTAGTTTCTTTCTTGTCGGTTAAGTGGTGGAGAATTTCTCCCTGAATCGTAACTGCGCGCTGAACTGTTGCGTCTGAAGTTATTTTGTCTCCCTTGATAATAATTGTTTTGGTTTCCATATTGTCTGTTTCTCTGATTGTCTCTGTGATAGTCATTACCGCGGAGAGGTGATCTTTCACTGTAATTATTACTACTCTGCCAACGGTTGTAATACGGGTGGAGTCTGTTTCGGTCACGATTTGTGTTGTGAGAATAGCCTTGTCGCGTCCAGTTATTATTTCTTTCATCGCGGAATTGTGACTGATGTGACCTGTAATTGTTGTGCTCCTGCGTTCCGCGATTGTCAGTGTCAATTTCCAATTCTTGTAACAGTCCCTGAAATGCTTCAATGTCGTCTTTGCAACGTCCTGCCAAAATAATATGTCGTAAATGTTCAGGCAGTTTGATTAACCAAATGCGAATGAGTTCTGAGGGGCTGTATGGGTTTGACAGGTACTGATTCTTGTGCAACATGTCTTCAAAATATTTCACAAGACTGGAGAATTCAGATTGTTCGAAATGTTTCATCATTATGATACCATGTTTTACGCGGTCTTGTGTGGCTTGAGACCAATACGCTGAGAGGAAGGGATGGTAAAACTCTCCTTCACTGTGGCAATCGTGAATTACCGATCGCATTCTTACAGCTGGTTCATTCTCTAAGTAGCCACACATAAATTCTAATCTGTGCTCTAATGACCAGTTGGGAGGAAAACAATGAGAGAATTGATGGAGCCATGCTTGTGGATGAATTTCGTTGCCAGAATTCTTAAATGTTTTGAATTTATGTGTAGTAATGAACAGCTTATAGTCAAAGTCATCATGTCGGCGAATCGCATATCGGTCATTGTTACGTCGTTTCGGCGGTTCCATTTCAAAATTCGGTGCACCTTGCCAATTTCTTTCATAACTTCCGAAATGCCCTGTGTTATTATTTTGTGGCTGTTCCGTATTTCTGTGTCCCTCTTCCCGTATTGGGGCGCGAGTATCCTCTGAAATACGTAATTCTTGTATTACCTATGTCAGCTGATCTTGTACTTCCCGGATTTCTCTTTTGTACTGTGTATTGATTTGATTTTGATTCTGTTTGAATTTTCTAATTTGTTCATACTCTTCTGTGTCAGTGAAGGCTACAGGTCTTGTGTCATTCAGATCATCATCTACCTTTGTAGATAAGTTAGTGACCTTATCCGAAAGTTCGGCAACTTTCTCCGATAGTGAACACATTTCCTCGGTGTGTTTTTCTGAACCAAGTTTCAGAGTGTCCATTTGTGTTGAAATCGTATCTACTGCGTCCTTTAAGTTTTCTTGAGTTTTTGCAAGTTGCATAACCGAATCGGTAGATGAAACTGAGTCAATTTTAGCTTGCAAGGTGTTGTGATTTTCATGAACAATAGTTTGCAGTTCTTTTATGGCTGCTTCATGATTCTGTAATGCATTTTCGTGACGCGAAAAAATAGGTTGGAAATGCTCACAAATTTGTGTTTTTACGTCATTACAGACTTTTTGACATTTCGATTCGATGTTATGTAACTCAGTAGTTAAATCTTCACGTGTTTGTTCAAGCGTGGTGTGAAGATTTTGTTCCATTGCGTCTAACTGTTGCTGTGTTTGTCTCTGGTGTTGTTCCATTGTGTGTAACTTTTGAAGCTTTTGCTGAGTTTGTCCCATTTGTTGTATTAATTGTAATAACAATGCACTGGTGTCTGAAACATGTTCCTCAGTGCTTTTCGGCAGTGAAGTTGCACCGGCAACATTCACATTTTGACAAGCGGAAAATGTGTCTTGACTCATTTGAGAAAACGGTGAGAACCCAAAACCTGAGTCTGCAGTATTTGCAATATTGTGTTCTGTCATTCCCGATTCCTGAGAAGAGCTGTTGCCGACCAATCGATCGATAACGCTTCCCTGTTCACTACCTGTTTCACTGTCTACACCATTGTTTGCCGCCCACTCCATTTCCCTATGCGCAATTACCAAATTACTACTTTGAACATCAGTTAATTCATTACTCTGCGGCGCTAACACACTGCCTTCGTCTTCACTGTCATTTCTCAGTTTACGTTGGAGCCTAGTATTACGTTTTTCACACGCCATAATTGTCACAATATTTCACACGATAACACAGAAAAGCACAATTTGAAGAGCAAAATAAAATAACATAGCAATGGAAATAATGTCTACTTAATTGCCAGCGCAGCTGCGAAATACTTGGTGCAAATCTACATGCATGCCACAACTGTTTAACTGTACAACAATGAAAAACTACAACTACAAAGGAAATTCTCTCTATGATTACGCGCTATCAATAAACAAAATCTACACTAATTACACAAACTACAAGAAAAAAAATCAGAAGATTCCTGTGAGGTATCCTCGGCTAAGGGTCGACATATGAAACGTCCCCTTAGAAAAATTTATACACGACTGTGCTTAAACTGACACACAATATTTTTAGCGCAACGCAATCTGACTTTCAAAATTCCCTACTAAAGAATGGCCCTGACAAACATTAAACTATACCTTTCACAAATCACTTACCTCACAAAAATCTTTGCTGCTCAAGCTACTGCAATACAGCGAGCGCCACTACTGCCAGCTAAATAAAAGATTCAAACTATGGAAGGCACTAACTACTGATAGGGATAGTTAGCAAATGAAAGATATTAATAGAGAACAAACAATGTATTTACCTTGATATCATCATGTATAAATATAGCAGTTCATGACAAATTACAAATCTCCGCCATCTCTCTCCCCACATCCACCACTGCTGGCGGCTCACCTCCAACTGCGCAACGCTACGCACTGTTCACATCCAGCTGCCGCTGCCCAACACTACAATGGCGAGTATTACAACAATGCAAAGCAGCCACAGACTGCACACAGCACAGCCAGTGATTTTCATATAGAGGTGGCGTTACCAATAAAAAACCTAAACAGCCTACTTACAAACTGTTCATATTTTTTCGGAACCATTGTGATACTATGAGAGCTTTGAATGATGTATTTGGTATGGGATTATGATTTTTAAAGTACGTTTGAGGCAGCTGACACTTTTAAGATGAGCAGAGAATTTTTTTTAGGCTTAGAAATTACTGGAGGAAGTTACGACGATTTTGAGAGTTGACTTAGGTGTTATGATGTTATTATTACGATGACTATGTGTATTATGCTGTTGCAGTATGGTTATGATCAATAAGCTGATGCTATATGAGTTATATGAAGATGCTACGTATCTGTTATGATGAAATATTGAAGAAGTGTCGACGAATAAGGTAAGGAATAATGAGTAGTGGTTAGGGACGCTGATTTGTGAAAAAGGTTGTTGGAAACCAAGAATCGTACTTTAAGAGTTATGAAATGTGTGTATATGCGTGAATGTATCACAATGCTGCCGAAAATTTTTTGGACACTGTTATATTCATAAGATTTTGTATCTACACATTTGCAACGCAAATTCTCGACTTCTGAAATTTTTTATATGAGACTGCCACTGTAGCGGAAACTGCTGTCGTAAATATTTCCGTAATAAAGTTAAGTGACCACCTGCACGTAATGCGTCGTGGGCACCCAGCTGTGTCAGACGCCTGGAGAAAAAGCCATTAGTGCGTGCCTTTTTCAGAGGCACAGGTAGAAAAGAAAAAAAAAGGGAGGCCATTATCCTCGCTATTGACATTCCTTTGTAGAAAGCACCGCAAATACGACACGCTCATTACTTGGAAAGATACTTACATCTGCACACCTGATTAGGACAAGTGTCTATCTACGAGAATTGAGAGAATTTCTACTAACTTATGAAATGCCTCATGACTACTGAATGATTATTTTATGCTTTACTTTGTACATAGTTGCTTATTTCATTTGATATCTGGTTTCCAGCTGTCTTGCAGCATTGGTTTCATAAAATAAAATTAAATGCATTTGCTAATGTGAACACTTTCTGTCAACAGATCTATTAAATAATTATTTTATGACCCACATTCTTCGAAAAAGGAGCTCTTGGAATGGAAAGAACAATAAGAAGGGACTAATAACAGTAACTGCATATATCATTTTCTTTTCAAGTACTTTCTTTTGTAGAAATAGTTGTGGTGCACCACTTTAATTACATAGACATTAAGATGCGATTATACATTACCTTTATCTGCATTGTTGTCTTTAGTGTAATATTTTTTCTGCTTGAGTTTTGTCATGCTTAGGTATACGTTATAGCATTTGCTGCTGCTGTTTGCCAGGCATAATGTTACTGAGTTTGACTTTGTATTACGCTGTTAAGCCAGTTTTACTACTGATTTATTTTTCATGTTTGCTGCTCATTGCCTTATATTAGTTGTAATTACTGTAGCTTGCTTTGCCATTTGAATATTTTGTCATTGCTGTTTGTGTTAGTTGTTTTGTGCTGCTGCATTGCCTTGTCCCTTAGTTTAGCATCTGAACTCAGTAGATTTAAGTTAGCTTAAGAGGGGGTAGACTATATAAGAAACTAATTATGGACAATAGGGATAAAATGCATTGAGAAGTTATATGAAAAAGATTTGGGCCAAAATGAGTATTGTACACTGAAAAATAATTATTTTGAAAAAAATATGAATAGAATACAGAAAGCAGGTATAGATAGGACTTTTTGGGAATAATGACGAATGAAGGGAGATCTCCGAGAAGTAAAGAAAGTTTTGTTTGCAAAATACAGCAGTAAAAGAAACCCTGTCCTTTCCTTGTGTTATCTCACTATGTGTTTATGTTCCTTTGTGTATTTGTGTTTTTCCTGTCTTTAAGTGTTTAGCTAATAAGAGTTATATTGTAGAATTTTGCAAATACTATGTTATTTATCTTGTAAAGATGTTTAGACATTATTTATTCTGTTTTGTTTTAATGCTCATGTGTAAAGTTGATGTTTCAAAAGTTATTCTGATCTTTTATGTAGGTACTCATAATTCCTGTAACAATGATGTATATGTTTATTTTTATTCTTTTGTAAGGCCTGTATTGCTACAAATGTTATGTGTATTGTTATGTTCTTTAATGATGTATTTTGTACCTTTGTTATTGTATTTTTATGTTAGCAAATTGTAATTGTTACCAGTTCTTCAAATTAAGTATCATTTCACTGCACACGTTTCTGTTGGTCATAGTATATGCACAGTATGTGAGAAGTTGGGACTGTTAGTGCTTGCACGTGTGTTAATAATTCAGCAAGGGACTGGATAACAGCATTGCTGGTTCTAAGGACAATTCCAAAAACTTTGTGAGTGCACAAGTGGTGGTTATGGACTTGCTATATTATCCGCAAGACTCTTCGATGGTGATTGTGCACCTGCACAGTCGCAACAGATCGCAACAGATGGCTGCTGGCCATCTCTACAAGGACTACAGTGGGTCTGCATCTTTGATGACCCACCAATACCATTATCTCTACAAGGACTACAGTGGGTCTGCATCTTTGATGACCCACCAATACCATTATTTCTACAAGGACTACAGTGAGTCTGCATCTTTGACGGCCCACAAATACCATTATTTCTACAAGGACTGCAGTGGGTCTGCACCCCTATACTGTAATCTCTACCAGGACTACAGTGGGTCTACTCTGTGATGACCTACATACCAATATTCTTCAAAACTTCGAATGACTCTGTTGTGGGTTTGCTCTGTTGTGGCCCATTACCTGTCTTCATGTCGAGAGTCAGCACTGTCTTTCCGTTGGAAGGACAACACTACTTCTTCAAGACTGCATGGAAATCCACTACTTCCGTGTGCATTGTCTTTTACTGCTCAGACTTTGAGAAAAGGAACGGCAGTTTTACTGTGATGAATGATCAGGACTGTCTTTATGGACTGTGAGAAAATTTTAGCTCTTGACCAACATTGTATCAATAAGTGTGTGCATTTGATATCTTTGTTATTGTAATTATGAAAAATTTTATCAAATCATTATTGGCCACTGCCCAAAACAGTTTGTAAAATTTTTTGTGGGGAGCATGGGGGCTATGTAAGTAGGCTGTTTATGTTTTCTTATTGGTAACGCCACGAAGCGCTCTGTGTGAGAATCACTGGCTGTGCTGTGTGCAGTCTGTGGCTGGTTTGCATTTTTGTCTGCCATTGTAGTGTTGGGCAGTGGCAGCTGGATGTGAACAGCGCGTAGCGCTGCGCAGTTGGAGGTGAGCCGCCAGCAGTGGTGGATGTGGGGAGAGAGATGGCGGAGTTTTGTAATTTGTCATGAACTGCTATATATATTATGACTATTAAGGTAAATACATTGTTTGTTCTCTATTAATATCTTTCATTTGCTAACTATCCCTATCAGTAGTTAGTGCCTTCCATAGTTTGAATCTTTTATTTAGCTGGCAGTAGTGGCGCTCGCTGTATTGCAGTAGTTCGAGTAATGAAGATTTTTGTGAGGTAAGTGATTTCTGAAAGGTATAGTTTAATGTTAGTCAGGGCCATTCTTTTGTAGGGATTATTGAAAGTCAGATTGCGTTGCGCTAAAAATATTGTATGTCAGTTTAAGGACAGTCGTGTATAATTCTTTAAAAAAATGTGGAGTCATTTTCATTGACTTTTTGGAGCCTGGCTCCACAAATAACCGGGACCGTTACTGTTTGTTATTGGACAAGCTCCGACGTGCTATCAAGACTCACAGACCACAGCTTCATGGTCAGCTCATCAGACTACACCATTACAGTGCAAACCCCACACAGCCCTTAGGACGCAGGAAAAAATCAGGAAAGTCGGTTGGAAAATTGTTTCTCATCCTCCCTAGAGTCCGGAGTTGGTTCCGTCTGATTTTTACCTCTTTGGTCGTCTCAAGGCCCACCTGTAAGGATAGTGAGAAAGAACTTATTTCCTGTGTCAAGCAGTGGTTTAAAAGCCAATCCCCAGAATTTCAGCAATGTGCATTTACATCATGGAATGAACGTTGGGCCAGATGCGTCACAGCTGATGGAGGCTACATTGAGTAAGTTCAATGTAGCGCTAAATGATACAATTATGTTCACAAAAAATTTCATTCTCCTCAGGCAAAAAATAAAAAAATCAGAGACAACTGTGCAAAACTTTTTGAACGCCCTTTGTACATATATCAGGCCACTGAAGATGCCTTGCAGAGAATAAAGGCGAAACGAGTATGGCACGAAAACCGTGTTTCATTCAGTTGTAGTTAGACAGTCCAAAAGTAAAAATTATCAGTATACCGTAATATTAAACGCAACTGAGGAAGACAGGACTACACAAGTTAAAGATGTTAATGTCTCCACTGTTCCACAGTCTCCCAGTGGTGGCTTGAGCGCGTATCAGCAGACAGCGCCAGGAGCTTACATTCTGGTACCGCCAGCCGTACTATTAGACTGCTCGGCAACGAGATAAATTAAAGTAACATAACATATTAACGACTCGGTGGAAATCAGTGAAAGAGCGGGAGCGTGTTGCCAGATGTCTCCCTGTCGTGGACAGAGCTGGACGTCACGTGACTTGAGGTCAGAGTGACTATGGCACCAAACGGGTCTGGCCCTGCAACACGAGGCAGTTGAAGGAAAGGGAAAATACGGTGTGTGTCAACTAGCGAATATTTTAGTGGTGTTATTCACTGCAACATGTTTGGGAGGCAACATTTGGAAGACTCTACACAGAGAAGAATCATCGGGAATGTGGAAGAAAGACGAAGAGTGACGAGTGTAGCCCAGAAGCTTGGTATTGCTCACGGCATTATGTCTCGTGCATGGGCAGCGTTCCAAGCCACATTGTATTGTATCGCTTTTCCTTCAGTAAGGGTTTTTGTGATTTTAAATTTATGTATGAGCGTAACATGTTTTTACAGAAAGGACACATGACGTTGCCAGCAACAAAAGAATATAATTAGCTGTAATATTTGAAAAAAGGTATTTCAGTTTCCATTCTTTTGTTAGTGAATCTGTAAGAGATTACTTCTTTACTCATGTGAGCTTGACTTCATTCTCTCAGAATAATTAGCTTCAGGCCCACAAGTCGTCGTTGCAAAGCAGCAAGCTTGGTGAGGTGAAATCATGTTATTGTCAGGTGTGAAAACAAAGAAATAGCTTGCATAGTAATAACATAGACTGCAACTTCGGCTTACAAATACTGAAAGGGAAAAACAATAGTGCGCTTATGGCGCGTGATAGTTGTGTCACCAAAATGACTTCTTCCAGCTAATTTACAGGTCAAGATTAAAAAATAAATAAACTTTATTAATGAGTGTAAGTTGGGCTTCATACGATGGTACCGAAATAATGAGGAAATAGTCCAAATAACATTATTATTGAACACAAAATGCAAGTTACAGGAATGATACATTACATTACATTATCGAGGCTTGAGGAAGAGGAAGGAAGGCTTCACAGTTCTACTATTGTAAACGATCTCAAAAATGTCTTTCTCAGATGTTTAAGATACAAAGATATACTTGATTTTCTGCTTAAAATAAAATGTTTTGCTACGCAGCCCCCTTGAACGACGGAGACAGTATTTATAGAAGTACACGGGTGCGCCATGTACTTCCCCTCTCCACTCGGGAATCTCAATAGTCGACATACAGCAGTCCAATTACATAGTCATTTTAAAAGGAACATGGAGTGGCTTTGTTAAAACAACTGTCTAGTTATAGAATAATAATTGTGTTTTGAGAACATCTCAGTAAATCAGTACGGTACAGAATGGTCTCTTCGTCATGACACTCTTGCAATTGATTTGAGAACTCACTTATAATTACTTACTTATACTGGCCACACAAACTGCAGCTGGTCCTTGGCCTCACTCATTCCGGCCTTCCACACCTTCCTAACTGCTGCATTTTCATCTCCCAGACCCAGTATCTGCGTGTCTCCCATGGTATTATCCTTCCATCTCGTTCTCAGCCGTCCTAGTGGTCTCGTTCTTTCGGCTTCTCAATCCATCACTGTCTTTATTACCGCGTTCTCCTCTCTCCTCCCTACATGTCCGTACTACCTGAGTCTTTTAGTTATCATACTTGCTACGATGTCAAGCAATGTGTATAATTGTCTTAGTTTACTTGTTTTCTTTATTCTTCACAGGTCACTTACTTTCACTGGCCCATATATTTTTCTCAGTACTTTATTTTCAAAAGTGATGAGCTTATTCTCTGTTTTTTAGTTTCTTTGTACAGGATCCGTGTCTCGCTTGCGTAGCACGCTATTGGTTTGATGATGATCTGATATATGCTTGCCGGCCGGTGTGACCGTGCGGTCTGGGCGCTTCAGTCTGGAACCGCGTGACCGCTCCGGTCGCAGGTTCGAATCCTGCCTCGGGCATGGATCTGTGTGATGTCCTTAGGTTGGTTCGGTTTAAGTAGTTCTAAGTTCTAGGGGACTGATAACCACAGAAGTTAAGTCCCATAGTGCTCAGAGCCATTTGAACCATTTGATATATACTTATTTTTCCCTGGCTGAAAAGTAACTTAGATCTTATTTGTTATGTATACCTCTTAGACATCTTTCCCCAGTTCGAATTCTCGTTACGACCTCTTGCTCTATATGGTTTTGTTCTCTGATGTGTTCTATCTTCTGTATTGTTAGGTTCTCTATTGTTAGACTGTTTGGTCCTAACTGAGCTCTTATTCTTATTACCATGAACTTCGTTTCATTCTCATTTATACTTAGACTTACTTTTTTAGCTTCTTCCATTGTCTCAAGGTCTTCCATGTTCTTTCCTGTCACCACAATATCATCAGCGAAAGCCAGAACATTTATCTTTTTCCCTGTGCTTACTCTTTCAGATTTTCGTATTACTCTCCTTCGGCTGCTGTTGAGTGCCAAACTGAAGAGAGCTGGTGACATAATATCTCTGTCTCTCTCCTGTTTTTATATCAAATGTTTCTGAGAACTCCCCCTGTACTTTCGCTCTACACTTAGATTCCATCACACACATTTCAGTTAGCTTTGGTTGGGAACTACAGATCGGAAAAAAGATTTACAGTGCAACACCAGGTGTCATGACTTAGGGTTTAAGTCTAGATTTAGTTCTACGATCAGGAATATAGTCAAGTAAATTTGTCCACACCCATTTTGACAACAAAGGTATGGCAATTTTAAATCATATAGTATTAAAGTAATTCTAATAAACTATCAAAAATTGTGGAAATTAATTGTTCAAGTCAAGAATCTGTACACTGATCTTGTGCAAGGTCGTCTTCAGTGCCGTAGTTCATGGTCCATCCAAGATACACACTAACTCTAAAAATGTCTTCTTGTTCTGTGTCTCTAGTATCTGTTACTTAGATACACTACTAGCCATTAAAATTGCTATACCAAGAAGAAATGCAAATGATAAACGGGTATTCATTGGACAAATATATTATACTAGAACTGACATACGATTACATTTTCACGGAGTTTGGGTGCATAGATCCTGAGAAATAAGTACCCAGAACAACCACCTCTGGCCGTAATAACGGCCTTGATACGCCTCGGCATTGAGTCAAACAGAGATTGGATGGCGTGTACAGGTACAGCTGCCCATGCAGCTTCAACACGATACCACAGTTCATCAAGAGTAGTGACTGGCGTATTGTGACGAGCCAGTTGCTCGGCCACCATTGACCAGACATTTTCAATTGGTGAGAGATCTGGAGAATGTGCTCGCCAGGGCAGCATTCGAACATTTTCTGTATCCAGAAAGGCCCTTACAGGACCTGCAACATGAGGAAGTGCATTATCCTGCTGAAATGTAGGGTTTCGCAGGGATCGAATGAAGGGTAGAGCCACTGGTCGTAACACACCTGAAATGTAACGTCCACTGTTCAAAGTGCAGTCAGTGCGAACAAGAGGTGACCGAGACGAGTAACCAATGGTACCCCATACCATCACGCCGGGTGATACGCCATTATGGCGATGACGAATACACGCTTCCAATTTGCGTTCACCTCGATGTCGCCAAACACGGATCCGACCATCTTGATGCTGTAAACAGAACCTGGATTCATCCGAAAAAAATGACGTTTTGCCATACGTGCACCCAAGTTCGTCGTTGAATACACCATCGCAGACGCTCCTGTCTGTGATGCAGAGTCAAGGGTAACCGCAGCCACGATCTCCGAGCTGATAGTCCAATCTGCTGCAAACGTCGTCGAACTGTCCGTGCAGATGGTTGTTGTCTTGCAAACGTCCCCATCTGTTGACTCAAGGATCGAGACGTTGCTGCACAATCCGTTACAGCCATGCGGATAAGATGCCTGTCATCTCGACTGCTACTGATACGAGGCCGTTGGGATCCAGATCGGCTTTCCGTATTACCCTCCTGAACCCACCGATTCCATATTCTGCTACCAGTCATTGGATCTCGAGCAACGCGAACAGCAATGTCGCGATACGATAAACCGCAATCGCGGTAGGCTACAATCCGACCTTCACCAAAGTCGGAAACGTAATGGTTTGCATTTCTCCTCCTTACACGAGGCATCACAACAACGTTTCACCAGGCAACGTTGGTCAACTGCTGGTTGTGTATAAGAATCGGTTGGAAACTTTCCTCATGTCAGCACGTTGTAGGTGTCGCCACCGGCGCCAACCTTGTGTGAATGCTCTGAAAAGCTAATCATTTGCATATCACAGCATCTTCTTCCTGTCGGTTAAATTTTGCGTCTGTAGCACGTCATCTTCGTGGTATAGCAATTTTAATGGCCAGTAGTGTATATAAATATCAGGAGGATCAGGGAGGAGATTAGTGTTTAACGTTCCGTCGACATCGAGGTCATTAGAGATGGAGCACAAGCTCAGATTAGGGAAGGATGGAGAATGAAAGCGGCCACGCTCCGTCGAAGGAACCATCCTGGCATTTGCCTTAAGCGATTTAGGGAAGTCATGACAAACATGAATCAGGATGGCCGGACGAGGGTTTGAACCACCGTCCTATCGAATGTGAGTCGAGCGTGCTGACATCTGCGCTACCCCACTCTGTCATGTACTTCAGTCGGTTATTAAGAGACACATCCATGTCAGTGCCCAGTACTCACAATCAGTTATCTGGTGTGACAAAGACTGCTTACTCTGCGCACTGTTCGTTCAAGTTATCCACATACAACAAATGTTTAACTGCAAATAGTATAGACTCTTCTGCTAGTCCATGTGGAGTCCATGTATAATCATGATTCCAAGATTTTCTCCTAATATCACAAGTTAACTACTGATGTACAACTGACTGGTCATGTATTTACAAACATTAATGAAAGGTAAACAAAATTAATCATTAGTGTAGATCGAACAGTCCACGGGTATACTGCCGGTTCATAGTGTCCAACGGGCACAATATTTCGGCGATCAGACATGTCGCCATCGTCAGGTCTGCTGACGAACTGAACTCCTACGCTACGCAAATGCACGGAGCATCGTACTCCGGTGTGTTGTAGGGCGAGCGGATTATGCCTTTCCTACTTCTGCCTGGGTGAGTTTGTAGCAGTCCTCTCGTTGGAATCTTCCTCGCGGTTGCGTTTCTTCTTTTTACTGCATCTGGCTCGTTAAAAAAAATGGTTCAAATGGCTCTGAGCACTATGGGACTTAACATCTGTGGTCATCAGTCCCCTAGAACTTAGAACTAATTAAACCTAACTAACCTAAGGACATCACACACATCCATGCCCGAGGCAGGATTCGAACCTGCGACCGTAGCGGCCACGCGGTTCCAGACTGAAGCGCCTTTAACCGCACGGCCACACCGGCCGGCATCTGGCTCGTGTTGCGGCGTACCTTCACTCCAGCAACAGGTCTGGCCACCTTGTGGTCGGGCGCCAGTGCAATTGGTTTCCCAAGTTGCGTATCAGCTCGTTCTCTGACGGCCGTGTAAAAACGTTGCGCCGCCTGCCGGAATCGGTGCTTGAACAGCGGGACTCCTGCTACTCTGTGGAGTTCTCCGGTGCTGAAGTCTCGTGGCGAGTGAAGCGCTAACCTAAGCGCCTTGTTCCAGACCGTCTGCAACTTTGCGACGAACGAGTCGGCCGCGTTGCCCCACACCACAGCAGCGTACTCTAACACAGGTCCGATGAGTGTCAGGTACAGAGTTATGCCACAGTGTGGGGGCAGGGTCCTCGCTGGGTTGAGTAAAGGGTACAACAAGCGCAATCTGCCACGCCCTTTATCCCGTACTTCCCTGATGTGCGCCTTCCACGTCAGGCGCCGGTCCAGAGTGACGCCTAGGTTACGTCCAGTGTTCGACCACGGGACGGGGCCTCCCATGATGCTGAGTGGCTGGGGGTCGGCAGGAATCTTCTTTCTGGTGAAGATCACAGCCTGACTTTTGGCTGCGTTGAACTTGAGCCGCCATGTGGTGGCCCAAGCCCCGAGGACGTCGCAAGCCGATTGCAGGCGGTGACGCATCAGCCTGGCGTTGATGCTTCTGCCGCAGAGCGCCGTATCGTCCGCGTAGAGCGCAACGTGCACGCCCTGCCTCCTCGGAACGTCGGCGGTGTACAGTGAGTAGAGCGAGGGGCCGATGACGGACCCTTGCGGTACTCCAGCAGCTATGGGGCGTGTTGGTTTGGTGAACTGGCTAGCCTGTATTTCGCATCGTGTAACGTGTGCTTCACATATTTTCGTTCACCGCGCCGCTGCCACCAGGCTCTCAGCCACGTGTGCCGCGCCAGCAAGCAAATGCAGTGCTCAAATCCTGCCCGAGGTGCGCTACTAGACATTCGCGTGAGAATTGCCCGTCACGCCAAGCTATTTGCTTTTATTGTAATAAAAAACGACATGTTCAGAGTGTTTGCCAGAAAAAGCTCAGAACGGAAGCTCAAAACCATTCCAGGCCCTTTGCTTTGCGCCGGAATCGGAATCGAACGAAGGATACTAAGGCTCGCGAAACTTCGCCCATGGAAATTCACGTAGTTCATTCCACTCCGCCCAGTGCCACTCTCTCTAACAGTGACTGTGTTCGTCCCACAAATAGTGTGCGTCGACATCGCCAGAAATCCCGTCAAGTCGTAAGTGATAATGTACCAGTGTCAGTTCACGTTGCACGAGACAGTCGCTCTTGTCGTCAGCAGGACAATAAACTTTTTGTGGACTTGGACATTAAAGGCAAAGTAATACCATTCCAGCTCGATACCGGGGCTGCAGTTTCACTGATCAATCAAGACACTTACAAACTGCTGGGCACACCTACTTTGAGTGCCGCAAATGTTAACTAGCTATTCAGATCAAGAGATCCCTGTGTTAGGACAGTGCAGCCTTCTTGCAACATACAAAGGGCAAACAAAACTTGTGTCATTTTACGGCCTTCGTTCTTCTACTGCAGTGAACTTGTTTGGTCTCGATTTATTTCAGTTGTTTAACTTGTCTATAGTAAATCAGGTCCTATCAGTGAACCAGACTGTGCCTTCAGACAGTGTTTCATGTCTATGTGAAGAATTTGCAGATATTTTTGCACCGGGCCTCGGTTGCGCTAAGAACTATAAAGCACATTTGGAACTGAAAGTAAACGCGCAACCGAAATTTTTCAGAGTGCGCAATGTTCCCCAAGCATTGCGTGATGAGGTAGCAAAAACATTGCACGATTTGGAACCACAAGGTGTAATTGAACGTGTGCAGGCTTCTCTCTGGGCGTCACCCTTAGTAATTTTGCCAAAACATTCCGGAAAATTGAGACTTTGTGTGGACTTCAAGGCAACAGTGAATCCACAACTAGTGATTGCAACTTTTCCTTTACCCTGCCCAGAAGATATTTTTGACAAACTGTGCCCGGGTAAATATTTTTCGAAGTTGGACCTAGCAGATGCGTACTTGCAAATACCGATGGATGAAGAATCCCAGCGTGTTTTGGTGGTTAACACGCATCTTGGGTTGTATCAATTCAAACGAGTGCCATTCGGGTGTGCATCCGCCCCTGCATTGTTTCAGCAATATCTACAAACTGTTTGTGCGTCGGTCCCTACTGCAGCAAATTATCTGGACGATATTGTGATCTCCGGAAAGACGGAAGAAGAACATGTGGCCAATCTCAGAACTTTATTTCAGGTCTTGCGACAAAATGGTCTTCGCTTGCGGAAGGACAAATGTGTGTTTTTTGCTCGTGATTTGCCATACCTGGGACATGTACTCAATGCCCAAGGCATACATCCCAGTCCCACGCACCTTCACGGCATACAAGACTTGCCTTCGCCGCAGAATTTGAAGCAGCTACAGAGTGTCCTGGGAAAAATAAATTACTATAACAGATATGTGCCACATGCCTCTTCCATTTCAGCTCTGCTTCATCGCTTACGCCGTAAAGGTGTTCCGTTCGTCTGGACGACAGAATGCGATCGCGCCTTTCGCCAGTTGAAATCGGCGTTGCTTTACAATACTTGCCTTACGCCATTCGATCCCCAGAAGCCCCTTTAGTTCATGGTGGATGCATCGGATTTTGGGATCGGTGCTGTGCTTGCGCACAAAGATGGAACGCATGATCGCCCTATTGCCTTTGCGTCCAAATTTCTCTCGTCTGCGGAGAGAAATTATTCACAGATCGAGAAAGAAGCATTGGCTCTCGTATTTGGTGTTACAAAGTTTCATGATTTCTTGTATGGTCGTCACTTTACCATCATCACAGACCACAAACCTTTGACATCGCTTTTTCATCCGAACAAGCCTGTAACTCCACGTACAGCGCAGAAATTCATTCGCTGGTCTATTTTCCTCTCGCAGTACCTCTACGATATCTTGTATCGGTCCACTGCTAAGCACGGAGAAGCTGCTGCGTTGTCCCGCTTGCCTGTTGCTGAGGATAGAGCATTCGATTCCTCCGAACTTGCTTGCATGTTCATTGATGCAGAAACCGATGACTTGGTCGAATCGTTTCCGATTGATTTCCGTCGTGTAGCTACAGCCACAGTTGCCGACCCTGTCCTTGCTACCGTTCTGCGTTTTGTTGCTACGCAATGGCCCTTCTCAAAGTCACGGATCGGGGACCCGTTGGTTCGCCGATTTTTTGCTCACAAGGAGAGACTTTTTCTTCGACGTGGTGTTTTGCTGTTGCGTTCTGATAATGATCAGTCCAGGGTCGTGGTCCCACGTTCGTTACAGTCCTCTGTCTTACAGCTTCTCCACCAAGGACATTGGGGTATAGTGAGAACGAAACAACTTGCTCGTCAGCACTGTACTTGGTTCGGAATCGATGCCGCGATTACGAATATGTGCTCTTCTAGCATGATGTGTGCCGAACAACAATCAGCACCACCGCGGAAATTCTTTGCATGGCCAAAAGCCACTTCCCCTTGGCAAAGCTTACACATCGATTTTGCTGGTCAATTCTGGAATGCTCGATGGCTGGTTGTGGTAGAGTCATTCAGTAATTTTCCTTTTGTTGTCCGGATGTCTTCCAAGACGTCATCTGCCACCATCCAAGCGTTATCTGCTATCTTTTGCATTGAAGGTCTTCCACAGACTATTGTTTCCGACAATGGCCCACAATTCATGTCCGCAGAATTTCAGTCATTCTGCTAGACCAATGGTATTCAACATCTGACGTCCGCGCCGTTTTCGCCTCAGTCAAACGGTGCCGCTGAACGATTGGTCAGGACTTTCAAGTCACAGATGTTGAAGTTGAAAGAGTCGCATTCTCGGGAGGATGGGTTATTGCTCTTTTTGTCCTCGTATCGCTCTCAGCCCCTAGATGGTCGCTCGCCGGCTGAGTTGCTCCACGGTCGTCATCATCGAACCTTGATGTCTTTGCTACATCCACCGCATCAGGTTCCTGTGCAGCGGAAGACACCTGCTTTTGCTCCAGGCGACGTTGTCTACTATCGCCACTATCGAGGTTCATGGCGTTGGCTCGAAGGGCGCATTCTTCGCTTCCTCGGCCGCGCTATGTATCTGGTTTTGGGGGCCTTGGTGAGGTGCGCCGGCATCTCAAGCAGCTGCGCCTCTGTTGTCGCACGGGATCTGCCGATCGCCGTCTGCTTTCAGCGACGGTGCCGTCCGGTCAGCGCCCTGGGGACCCATCAACTGGCTCCCCTCAGCCCCAGGTGTTACCGACGCTGACTTCCATTTTGCCCCATGGCGACGCGCCGCCGCCACCTCCGCCGCCGCCTGTTCTCCCGCCGGCGACGCCCGCAGTGGACGCGTCGCTGCAACCGCCGGGCGCCTCCCTGGGTCACGCACCGATCGCTTCCCGTGACCAGTTGTCCTCCGACATGGAACTCTTGCCCGCTCCGGACCATATGTCGTCTTCGCCCGTCGGGTGCCCTGGCCCGATGGAGGTCGACCCTTCGGCCCCTCCTGTCTCTGCGGGCGCATACACCGCATGTTGGAGCGCACCCTGGAGCAGGGTTTCAGGCGTTTCCTAGCTCCCCGCGTTCCGAGTGGCAGGGTGCGGGTGGCACAGCCTCGCCTGTTGTTAGACTCCCCACCTCGTCGCATACGTCAACATGGGGTCCTCCCCACGGCGGGCGGAAGCCTTATGCCACAGCCGTACGCCGATTTGCAGGGGAGGAATGTGGTGTCACCGCCAGACACCACACTTGCTAGGTGGTAGCCTTTAAATCGGCCGCGGTCCGTTAGTATACGTCGGACCCGCGTGTCGCCACTATCAGTGATTGCAGACCGAGCGCCGCCACACGGCAGGTCTAGAGAGACTTCCTAGCACTCGCCCCAGTTGTACAGCCGACTTTGCTAGCGATGTTTCACTGCCTACTTACGTTCTCATTTGCCGAGACGATAGTTTAGCATAGCCTTCAGCTACGTCATTTGCTACGACCTAGGAAGGCGCTATTATCAGTTACTACTGATATTGTGAATCATGTACCGTCAAGACCGACGTTCATCATTAATGGATTAAAGTTAAGTATTCCACCAGCTACGTCCGTTTTTTCTAAATTCTAATATCCTTGTCCTGTTCCAGACCTCACGCCAGCCTGCGTGAGCTAAAACGCGTGCATTGCGGCCTCCTCTAGTAAACGGTGTTGGCTCTCCTGCCAACCACAACAGTTTTGATGTGATTCAACTCTGAGTTAGCTGAGGCCTCTGATGTACCTCTCTCAGGTAACACATCAGTAGCAGTCTGTTCTATAACAAGTCGTAATTGAAGACATGCGCGGAAAAACTGGCTAATCCTCAAATGAAAATGCTTAGAGATAAGTCTTGCCATCTGTTGCTGGGTACGGGAACTATCAAAATTGACATTGGTCTCACCCTTAAATATCACTCACGGGTGAGACCAATGTCAATTTTAATAGTTCCCGTACCCAACAACCGATGGTAACACTTATCTCTAAGCTTTTACATTTGAGGATTAGCCCGTTATTCCGCGCATGTCTTCAGTTCTAAATCTAGCATTTCATTGATCTGGGTGTCGTTATCTGAAATCCGCCCTGAAAAATCCTGTGAGAATTTTCCCCTCTATGCATCATACTGCTGCTTTAATTTAACCTCTTGTTGAGCACTAAAATCATCTACCTTTTTACCTAACTACCGAAAACATTCTTCTATAAAAGTTCGGTCAGTGGTTAATTTTCGAATGGCCTCAGGAATTCCCTGGCATACAGGTTTCAGTTACGAAATTCGATTGTTACGATATCTTGTTGAAATGACAAATTTGCTAGCTCTGTTGACAATTTTGTCAGTTTAAACGACATACGAGTATCTTCCTCTAATGATGAGTGTTTAAAATTCGTTTTCATCATTACCTATAAGCGTCGATATAGTGCTGTAAATGGGTCTTGAGAAGGACTAACTGGTGGAATAAGTTCCTAGCTCTCGGCCTGCGACTCCATTTCATGAGCTAAAGCATCTCTGTTTTCGATAGCTGCATCAATGAATTCGCTAGCTGAAGGCGTGATTTCTGTTCAGGAGGGCGTAGGACTAGAGAAATCCGTGGAGCCCTTTCCGTAACAATGCCAAAGTGGTCTGCTTAGTAACTAGCAGACTTGGCTTCATGTTCCGGCCTTCGTCCAAATTTTGATCCATTACTTCAGATTCCTTCCTTATCAAAGTGAACTTTTCAGTAAGAAGATATTAATTTGTTCGAACAATTCAACAGCATTAGGCCATATAGCGTGCTTGCCGCATGAAGTCATCCATCTTGCGCAACTTAATTTACAAGTAATCACCAAAAAATTTCATTGATCAAATTTTGAATAAAAGTGGACCGAGAATGATCAGATTAACTGGTACCAATTATGATATTCATAGGCAAAGGGACTAAGTAGTACTGTCAAATTATACGTTGCGTCGTAATGGAGATTACTAATATTAATTTCCAAAAAGAGCAACTGTGTTTCCCTTTCCTGTTTCACTTTTTAAATTGTTTGAAACTCTTGTACCTAATATTGTTTCCTTCAGTGTGGCTTATTTTCCTTCAGTCTGTCGTTATCAGTATTTTATACTTTCAGTTCATGAAACAAAGAAAAACGATTTGTAATATCGTGATGACAATAAAGTTTCATACACAGAATATTTACAAAATCGTCCGGTAAGATGAGCGATATTGAAATGTATCCTTTGCCTCCGGTATTAATTTTTGTGATTTTAAATATAAATATGAGAATAAAATGCTATCGAAGTGTGACACACCACACTCCCGGCAAGAAAAGAATTTCATTCTCAAAGAATGGTTAGCTACAGGCTCAGAAGTCGTCATTGGAAAACAGCGAACTTGGTGATGTAAGACTGTGTTATTAAGTGTCAATGCAAAGAAATAGTTTGTATAATAATAGTAATAATAATAATAACTGGACTTCGTTAAACATGTAGGATGCAGGTCCGAGTTACAAATATTGAAATGGGGAAAAAATAGTGGAGAACCCAACAGCAAGAACTCTTTATCAATCTTATGGCCAGCAGTGGAGCATGTTGCACCGTGTCCGTTGGCATCTTTGGTTACCATTTAAGTCGCGGTGATATTGTCTTTGAATGAAGGTGTCATTGGTGTGGCCGAGCGGTTCTAGGCGCTTCAGTCTGGGACCGCGCGACTGCTACGGTCGCAGGTTCGAATCCTACCTCGGGCATGGATGTGTGTGATGTCCCTAGGTTAGTTAGGTTTTAGTAGTTCTAAGTTCTAGGGGACTGATGACGTCAGATGTTAAGTACCATAGTGCTCAGACCCATTTGAAGGTGTCATTTCTGTTCGTCTCATTTAAGTCTTTCTCCCAATTACCTTCTGAACTATGCAGTTGCAGTTCTTGGTGTTTATGGTCCAAGTTTCATCGATCTACGTTACAGCAGAACAGTAGAAGGGAAAGAATGCATCTCCGCCTTAAGCCATTTCCAAACCGAGAGCTTCCCCCTTTATTTTTTCACTGCTCTCTCTCGGTGCTTATATACAGGATACTAACAAGGGAAACTCCCCATCGCACCCTTCCCCCCCCCCCCCCCCCCTCAGATTTACTGGTAAGATGGCCCAGTGGGTAGAACGTCGAAAAATGAACGCAGATCAAGCATGGAAACGGGAAGAAGATGTACTGAACTGTAGAAAAGGAAGCAAAATAGAAACAGTGAACGGTCCAAGAACAAGAAGTGCAATAAAGAGTAACTTAAAGCAGCAACGGCTTCGTGGGTAAGTGGTCATGGCGTTTGGCTGCAAACCGGGCGAACCGTGTCCAAAACTCTCTCGTGCCATTTTTTTTTTCCACAACATCATGAACTGTCCGTCTGGTCATTGAAATGTTTGTTCTCTTTCTATAGTCTGGGCGGTTCTCATAATATACATTGATTATAGAATATGAGTCATGTCGTAAAAATACGTCACCGTTGCAAGTAAATGTGATGAATAGTGAAAGCAAGCGAGATACCATATAGACGTCTCGCAGAAATGAAAATAACAAATAAACAGGTGTGAACTATGTTACAACAAAGGAATTAAGGAGTCAAGACTTCCAAAACGTAACGCAACTACAAAAACGTTAAAAACATATATTTTGACAGAGTACGGAGAAACCGTGTGATCGTGAAACTGTTGCGTTCATTTGTTGCAGCTTATGTGACTTTCATCATTTTCTTGGGACTGGTCACATTCACATTAACACCTATATCGGGTTCAAATGGCTCTGAGCACTATGGGACTTAACTTCTTTCTCATCAGTCCCCTAGAACTTAGAACTACTTAAACCTAACGAACCTAAGGACATGACGCACAGTCATGCCCGAGGCAGGATTCGAAAATGCGACCGTAGCGGTCGCGCGGTTCCAGACTGTAGCGCCTAGAACCGCATGGCCACTGCGGCCGGCCCTATATCGGGCAAGGCAGCATATCTCACTTACCAGTCGTACAAATTAGGTAAGTCGATAAGAGATTTCTATCATATGACACACGTACTGTCACTAACTTGCCAGCAGGGAGATTTCAACACGGCTCGGCCGGTCGCTATTCCTACATAGTAACCATTTGTCCACGACGCCATTTCTCTGCCCAGCTGCTCATTATTGCGCTTCTTGTACTTGGTCCGTTCACTATTTCTATTTTGCTTCTTTTTTCATAGTTCAGTACACTTTCTTTCTGTCTTTATGCATGATCTGTGTTCAGTTTTTGACGGAATGTCCACTAGGACCTCTTACCATTAAATCTGAGAGGCGTGCGATGGTGAGTTTCCCTTCTAAGAAACAGTCTGAAAAGCTTCTAAGAGTGTTGCGGTGTAGATTGTGCTGAGAAATAATTTTTAAGGAAAAAATTCGATACGTTGCGCGGTTTGCAACTTCATTAACATTGGAGTTAGCCAGTCAGGCCGCTGTGCGTGCAAATTCAAGTGGCCCGTCAGAGATGGTGTCGCCAAACGTGTTCTTCATTTGCTTTCATAAATACGAACAAGAAGGCGATACTGGAGATGGGACGATAGTGAGGATCGAACCTGAGCCAGGGAGTGAGTAGCCTCGTGTCTACGCTATGAGTACAGCTGACGCAAACTGTCTCTGACAGGATGCTTGAAATAGTGCGGGTAACTGCCTATTTGCCAGTTTAAATACCACTTAACTCTTAAACTGCGCAATGTATCGAATTTTTCAGCACAACTTTCCCTGCAACGCCCTTACAGGCTTTTCAGATCGTTTCTGACCACTCTGTGTATTGCATAAACCCTATCCTTCTCTATAGAGCAGACACATTTCAAACATCTTGTACCACTTTAAACTGTCGAACGCTTTTTCTAAGTAGAGGAATCATACAAGTAGTTAGCATCGCCAGGAATACGCCCTTGATGAGCGGATTGAACTGGGATGTACTCAAGAGAATAAAGGGCAACGGCCTCTTAACCAACTTGGTGACCGGCATCCTGAAAACATGCCCTTTTAAAATTGGCGTCCACTGACTCGTTAGGAAGAGGATAAGTCAGTGACAGATCTACAGACCAATGTCCCGTACAACTTGTTGCAGCAACATTGTATTTATGTGAAGATTGTATCTCTTCTGTTGGACATGTCGGAAAGAACAGGTACCATTCGTGATCTTGCAGCTCTAGAAGAATTAAATTACAATGAAATCCAGACTTTAGCTGCTTACAGGCGTTGATAAATGAGGAGCGCCGGAACAAAAATCGATAAATCAGCATTTGCTGTTAATACAGAAACTAACAAATAGTGATCTCTAAATGGCTCCACAAGCTACAAAGAGAAGAAACACAGCATAAAACACTTGATGTCGCGTTGTACTGAAAATTATTTTGTGGCAACATGTATCATTACTCCCATATCTCCGCCCTACAGGTCAAACAGGCGAATACAGCAAAAGTGGATATATCGGGTTTTCTTCCGACGCTCCTGAAATATCAACGGGGACAATTAAATATATGTGAGCACCGACCGGGACTCCAACCCAGGATCTCCTCCTTACACGGCTTACGCTCTATCCGACTGAGCCATCGGCAACACAGATGGTAGTGCGAATGCAGGGACTTATCTCTGACACGCTCCCCGTGAGACCCACACTTACAACTTACTGTCCACACACTACATTTGTGGTGACTCTACCCATTATACTCATACTATATGCTATATAGATAAGGCTTACCGGCCAATGATCTTCTTCAGTGTGGATGCACATACATTGCCCGAACTCTTACGGGAATCGGTAGCTTGACTTCCGCGGGTAATATGTATAGTCGGCAGGGGTACTACAAATGTAGTCTGTGGACAGGGAACTGAAAGTGTGGGTCTCACGGGGAGCGTGCCAGAGATAAGTTCCTGCAGTCGCACCATCCTCTGTGTCCTCGATGGCTCAGTCGGATAGAGCGTCTGCCATGCAAGCAGGTGATTCCCGGTTGGAGTCCCGGTCGGGGCACACATTTTCAACTGTCCCCGTTGTTATTTATCAACCCCTGTAGGCAGTTAAGTTGTGATTTCAAATTGCAGTTAGTTTCACTATTTGGAAGACACTTCCTCTAGCGATAACGTAGTCTATTAATCCTGTCCTACTGAAGGCACTTACAGCTTTGAAAAAGATTTTCCACCAGATAGAGACATCAGTTCCAGAGATAAACATTCAACCAATCCAAACATTCTCGCTGAAACTGAAGACTGCGTGAAAGCTTCCCTGCTTCTGAAATCAACTTTTTACATCAGAGAGAGAAATCCATACATACTCGTATTATAAAAATGTGTGTCTGTATTACGTTGTGTGTGTGTGTCGTTTGTTCACATCTCCCCCTGAACCACTGGAACTATTTCAGCCAAACTTGGTAAACATATGCTTTATTGTCAGGCAACAATTGATATGGTAGTAACAACCACCAGCCTTGCGTTGTTCCGGAGATATGACATCATAAACAACGAGATTCGTGAAAAATTGCCGCACCTTACATGACTTTTAAATGCATTACTTCTGTGCTGCTAACTGCATTCGCAATAAATTTCGCAGACAGTATCCACATGCGCTGCTAAATGCACCTACAAAAATATATCATGGTACCACACACAATTCAGGAGATATGACGTCATAAACACAGAAATGCGTGAAAAATTTCCGGATCATTCATGAAGTTTTAATACATTTATTCTTTACTGTCAAGATGCAGTCGAGACAAATTAAGGAAATTCCTGACAACTGGCAGCGCTTTTGACAGCATTCAACTGGGAAGCGCAAACGGCTGTAGGCTAAAACAGTAGGCGTCTGTAAAGCTTTGTACAAGCGTAACCGTAGACACGTGTACAAAATCGCGTTGCAATCACGCTAAACATCTGTCCCCAGCATACACAAACTGTCCGGGATCATGTTTTTTTTTTTTTTTTTAATTTCGATATTGTATTTATTCATTTCTACTTTATGCATATTTCTTTGCAAGACAGTTTCATAATTTCAAAGGTTTTCTCACTAATAAGTGGAAATTGAATTTTTTCGATACTTCACTACAAACGCAGTTCATTTTTGACACCGTATCTAATATAAAATTGGAAAAATTAATACCTGGTCAGTGCTGGTTTTGTCAGCTGGTAAACAATTATAATAAAAGACGGTAAATTAAGTTTAACGTGCAGTAGACAAGGTCTTTCTTAAAATCTTCCCGAATCCCAGTTCAAACCACGGTGCTGCGCAGTTTGGTTATGTGTACTGAAGTATTGGAACCAGGCGGTATATTCACTTCGGTTCCTTAATTTCCTATGATGAACAGAATGGCTTTGAGTACAGTCTGTCCAAATTTTAGCAAATTAGAGTTACAGAACTCTTGAGAATAGAATTAACAAAAAGCTTCATTGAATTCTTACAAATTAATCGTTATACCTATTATAACGCACTGAAATGAAATCCTGAGTGACGGCTTAAAACGAGTTAGTGATCAGGTACGTAGTTCTGATAACGATTCACAGACGTAGTTTCAGAGACCATACCAGTACTGCAAAAATCAGACAACAGTCGAGTATCTTTAATTATCAGATGGTATAGAAGACTGATAAAGTAACAGAAGGACTGAACTTCATCAGATTGGCCTAACAATCTCCGTCAAAGACAGTAGAGTGACCTCAGTCCAGAAATAGTTCAAATCTACAGAGAAAGGACAGCCTTCGAGACGAAAAGGGCTGACAGTTCACCCATGGAGAAGAACAGTTTGTTACGACTGTCATTATGTTATTTTGGGTAACACAAGGTCCTACATCATTCTAGATTTACTTGCATCAAACAGAGTTCTTCAGAGTAAATGTGAGGCTCAACTTGCACTTTCGCGAATAAATTTACTAACGGAAACCAACAACTAACATAGCCGTAATTGTTTGCCGTCAGTAACATGCAGTATTATGTCCATACTAATTTTCCAACGATGTATGCCCATGTTGCGTAAGACCTAGCAGCAATAGGGGGTGGGAAGCAACGCGTACAATTAGGTTAATGAATTTAAAGCAATTCTATTACAGCCCGCGTTCCATTTTGCTGATTAGTGGCCACCGTTACCAGTAATACAGAGAAACCTCAACTACATAATTATATGTAAATATTTTATGTAAAATATGGACTCGTTGTGGCAGCTCTCAGTTTTTAAAAGTAGTACAGTGTACCCAGTGCTGCATTTTGATACGGCCACTAATCAGCAAGCATAAATAAAGTGTTACTTCACTATATGCAGTGAAATTTTCAATGTACTTCCCTCCACAAACAAAAAAATCACAAATGATGGTAAATATTTTGAAATGACCGACTCTGGTAGCGTTATTGATACATATTTTTAATTTGGAAGTGATATTTGTTCATTTTTTATTTGCACCAGTTTGTTCTTCGTCCTGGTGATCACCTCGTCGGCGGAATCTTATATCCAGCTCACCCACCCACCACCGCGCACGCTCTGCCTACATAGTGTCAGGTTATCACTCTATCACTGGAGGTATGAATTAAAAGACCCCTTCAGTCACAACTTTTCGTGTTTTATTAAGTACACGATGCATTTCGGGCCCTGTGTTTCCATAATCACGTGTTATTTGTCTTAATACATGCTTCATTTTTTTTCTCTTGAATGAGGTGAAATGCATATTCCCGTCACGAAAAGATTTGGTGACAGGTTATGAATTTCGTAAGTGTGGTGTGCGTACTGTAAGACCTTCGGTACACGCAGATTATTTGACTTGTCGCTCTAGCGAAGAAGCCGAGTGTCAGCAATATGTCTCGTGGTCTTATTGTGACGTGTTTATCTTCTGCCGTTAGGTCAGACGATAGAAACGCCACTTGCACGCTTAGAGTAGCAGATTGACGGCGACCAACTTTAAACAGAACTTGATTAATTTTCACATACATTTATTAAAATAATAACAAGCATAAAATTACTTAACTTGGTTGTGGATGCTATTTACAATTGACAAAATGGCTCTGAGCACTATGGGACTTAACATCTATGGTCATCAGTCCCCTAGAACTTAAAACTACTTAAACCTAACTAACCTAAGGACAGCACACAACACCCAGCCATCACGAGGCAGAGAAAATCCCTGACCCCGCCGGGAATCGAACCCGGGAACCCGGGCGTGGGAAGCGAGAACGCTACCGCACGACCACGAGATGCGGGCTTCCAATTGACAGTCTGAAGTTCCCTTGGCATTGGTACGTTAATCTTATTCTCACATATCTCTGATACTTGGCAAAAGTGTCTATACATTTATCTTCATGGCTAAGTACAGGAATATAATAATCTTCTTAGGTGAAGACTGAAACTTGACTATAGACTGGTACAGCCAAATGCAGACTGACTAATCGGAGGTCTGTACACTCGTTATAATACCTCGCGCGTTCAGGTATCACTGCGCGAGTGTGATCCGCGGGGAGAAAAGGTTCTACGTTAGCAGCAATCTCATTGGCTGCATTACATATTAATACGCGGATCGGCGGAAGCAGAATTTGGTCCGTCTCTAAGACAGCGCCATCACGTAGTGCGGAGACGGATGAGCGCTGCGCCTGCGCTGTTGTGCTTAGCGGGTCGCGCTCTAGTGGGAAAGTTGTGTACGCGCTGACTACGCGGAACTATGTACACAACAGTAAGTCAAACGCAGAAAATATGTGCAAAATAGTGGAAAAGATGAACAATGTAAACTTACCACATAATCCAAGAAAAGCGTTTTTAACGTTTTAGCACCAGCATGAAGTAATATGTACGAAAACGATGGAGAAAAGAATGTATGCACCAGCATGAAGTGATATGTACGAAAACGATAGAGAAAGTATGTATGCTGGTGTTAAAACGTTTAAAACGCTTTTCTTGGATTATGTGGTAAGTATACACTGTTCATCTTTTCCACTATTTCCGCGTTCGCAACCTAACATCAAACCTTTTCGTGACAGGAATATGTATTTCACCTCCTTCAAGAGAAAAAAAAGCATGTATTAAGACAAATTACACCTGATGATGGACCCACAGGATCCGGAATGCTTTGCTTACTTAATAAAACACGAAAAGTTGTGACTGAAGGCGTATTTTCATACCTCCAGTGTATTGAATATAGTCACGTTTAAAGCTGTAAAATGTGGATAAAATTAAATATCACGCCATCGTCTGCTGTATTCCTTTACGTAGTACGCTGAATACATCCTTGCGTACTTCTTTATTTTTGCCCTGTCTTTTTCAAAGAACCCTCCTACAATTCGAAGGAAACTCGTTCAGTGTACTACACAATCAGTTCATCCCCTTCTGTGACTGCTCACATGGCACTTCCGTAAAATCCTGTCGACAATACCATTGTTTTGTCAGAATTTCTCCTTCGCTTATTTTCTTCTGTTGTTCCTCTGAATTTTCTTGTTGCGTTACTCCCATTGCACTCACTTTCACTGTGCGCAGTTTTTATTGTTCGTCAAATCGTCCACTTCGCTTGGCTGTACGAGGTTCTCTTCGCTTTCGCATCACCTTTAAAGCAACGGTTGACTCACGGCGGGTTTTTCCTATCCCTTATAGCCACGCTTGGCACACACTTCTCTTAAGTGTCGTGTACAATATTTTTGAATTTTTCTTCTGCTTCAAATCGCAATTTTTAAGCATTAGCAGCTTTCTATGTTTCTTAATGACTGTTAAGTACTATTATAGCTGTTACACTAATTGTCATGGAAGCCCCCGTGGTGTTTGTAACATATGGGTTGGGTATGTATGGTTCCCTAATGTTGTCCGCGCAATGGAGTTCTCACGCCTACAAATGATTAAGATGTCCCAGCCTTTGACATCCCACACCTAGCGATTTCCATAAAACGAAGTATCGTATTGTGGTTTTACTTCAGTTTAGCAGATCAAACTAATGATGGCTATCGGAATGCTACTACAATGAATCACAACGTCGATACAATAAATTATCTATTCTCAAAAAAGTATGTAGAGTGCAAAAAAAATGTATAAATATGAAGTATGCAGTACTGAAGGTTATCTAATTACCTGCCACGGTGCGGGTTGCATGGGAATAGGCGTGTGGTATGGACGACGAAATAAAATACAATCTCTCTCCTCAACTCGCCGAAAATCAAAGTTCTAAACTGTTCGTAAGTCTTATATCAGCTCGGAGCCCCAATGTGCTACTGCACGAAAAGATGTAGCAAGACCCACACAGCACAAACACTTCCACGGGACCCCGTAAATGTGGTTGGACTGACACAAGTTTGGTTACGTTTCGTCTGTGGGGCGCTGTCTCACATTCGTCGCAATGCACACAGTGTTCCACAAAACTATTTAATATAAATGCAGGCAGAATTTGTTACGCAATAATCACGTACGCACTCAGGTATTTTTTAAATTCGAATTTATTTCCGCTAAGAACACAGAAAAATCGAAAGTCACAGTTCACAATATATTAATTTCAGAGCCTGACCAAGTTTCTTAAGGTCTTGAAGGCGGTTGAATATACCACGATTAATCCCGTGACTTGTCTTTAGAAAACCGGTAAGGTTCCACAGAATATCAAGCAATAAATTCCAAAGTGGCTACACACCTAAACCTTATACGTGCGGCTTGTATCACACGCAACTGGAAAAGTAACAAGTTTATGAGATGCCGAAAAAATCTGTGTCCGAAAGTAGGATCTCTGAATAATTCACACACACGAAGTAGCGGCTTTTTCAGCGCTCATCACATAAAATTTTCTCCTAAGACAGCCCGATCGCCTCCAACGATGTGCAATAGACTCCCCTCCAAATTGCCGCTGTTCACCTTGGAAACCTCGGTCAAGCACCACTGAAGTCAGTTAAACTACTGAACGTGAAAATTGCTGAAATCCTTCATTTTAACCTTTTATACACATATCATACATCAGACCACACGTGAGCTTTTCAAGAAGTATTATGCTATTATGAGTTTTCTTTTACCTTCCATAGTTTATTTGTAAACAATAATCTTCACGATTTTCCTCCGTTTTAGGATTGACAAGTGTAAATATTAAATTCTGCATTAAATGATCTCCTATGTATCTAAAGTTACAGTACTGAGGTACTTTTAATGTTTATCTATTTATTTAGTAAGAAAAGTTGTTTTTAATTTGCGAAATCCACTTTTCGATCTCTCATTGAAATATGTGAATAATTTCAGTGAATCAACTTTCACAGGTCGATACAGTTTTACGAGATGTATCCATAGACACCTCGTTTGTTGCAGTCGCATAGTCACTGCCGAGATATTCACTTTTACAGTTCAGAAATTGCAGTAACTTATAAACTAATGCGGCACGTCATCGCATGCGTAATCGTCCATCTTTTTCGCTTCAAATGATCCACTTAGTTCATCAGTGACACACGTGGCTCAATATTTATTAATTATGGAGTAAGCTAAAATTCTCCAGTGGAAGCGAAAAGCGGCCACGAGAAGCGAGCAACCGTTGTGCTCCCCAACGAAAAGTTTTTCCCTGTCACGCGGTCATCTTAGCGGCCGGTCGAAGTCCAGAAGTCCAGAGACAACCCCATCTGTGGAGCATAGTGTGAAACTGGCCCTCCACGTGCTCCTGTCAAGCTAATTTCAGCTGTCAAAACGAATATGACCCGATCTTAGCCGCCGCCTGTGCGTCTGCGGTCGCGTGTTTGTGACTGAATAAAGCGTCTCTTTCCTTTACAATAGGCTGTCGTGTTGCAACTCTACATGTAATTTCGAGTGCAAAACATTCTATAAATATGAATTACACAATATCAGATTCCACCCTAAGTGTAATTTCGAGACTGGAAGAACGCATATTTGCATCTTTCAGACAGCGCCCCCCGTTATTAGACGGACACAAAGTTAGGTGATACTGCTTAGAGGTGATAAACAGAAGACATTCTTCCCAACTGGTACTTTCAGAAAACGCTCAGTAGACTAGCAAATGGAGTTCAACACATTTATTGAGAGTGTTTCCATATCCGCCGAACCGGAGTGCGCATATGACCTACTGAATTACGGCAGGCAGTTTTACTGCTCCTCTTTCGGGCGTTGTCTGCTGACCAGTGACATACACTATGTGATCAAAAGTATCCGGACACCCAGAAAAACATACGTTTTTCATATTAGATGCATTGTGCTGTCACCTACTGCCATGAACTCCATATCAGCGACCTCAGTAATCATTAGATATCGTGAGAGAGCAGAATGCTGCGCTCGGTGGAACTCACGGACTTCGAACGTGGTCAGGTGATTGTGTCACTTGTGTCATACGTCAGTACCCGATATTTCCACACTCCTAAACATTCCTAGATCCACTGTTTCCAATGTGATAGTGAAGTGGAAACGTGAAGGGACACCTACAGCACAAAAGCGTACAGGCCGACCTCGTCTATTGACTGAAAGAGATAGCCGACAGTTGAAGAGAGTCGTAATGTGTAATAGGCATACCATCACATAGGAATTCCAAACTGCAAGTACTTTGACAGTTAGGCGGGAGGTGAGAAAACTTGGATTTCATGGTCGAGTGGCTGCTCATAAGCCACACATCACGCCGATAATAGCAATACGGCGCCTCGCTTGGCGTAAAAAGCGTAAATGTTGGCCGATTGAACAGTGGAAAAACGTTGTATGGAGAGACAAATCACGGTACACAATGTGGCAATCCGATGGCAGGGTGTGGATATCGCGAATGCCCGGTGAACGTCATCTTCCAGCTTGTGTAGTGCCAACAGTAAAATCATGAGGCGGTGGTCTAATTGCTTGGTCGTGTTTTTCATGAAGGGGGCTTGCACTCCATGTTGTTTTGCGTGGCACTATCACAGCACAGGCCAACATTGATGTTTTAAGCACCTTCCTGCTTCCCACTGTCGAAGAGCAATTCGGGGATGGCGATTGCGTCTTTCAACACGATCGAGCACCCGTTCATAATGCATCGCCTGTGGCTGTGCGGTTACACGACAATAACATCTTTGTAATGGACGGGCCTACATAGAGTCCTGACCTGAGTCCTATGGAACACCTTTGGGATGTTTTGGAACGCCGACTATGTGCCAGGCTTCACCAACCGTCATCGATACCTCTCTTCAGTGCAGCACTCCGCTAAGAATGGGCCGCCTTTCCCCAAGGAACCTTCCAGCAGCTGATTGAACGTACGCCTGCGAGAGTGGAAGGTGTCATCAAGGCTGAGGGTGGGCCAACACCATCTTGAATTCCAGCATCACCGATGGAGGGCGCCACGAACTTGTAAGTCATTTTCAGCCAGGTGTCCAGATACTTTTGATCACATAGTGTATGTGACGTACCTGCAATTCTCTGCCTACACAGTGGGCGCAGTATGCCATCTGCAAACTCATAGGGCTGAAATAACCGCAGTACAAGGCAGAACACGAGTCAACATTTCTATTTGTTCACTAGCCAGGAGTAGAAATTATACTCCAGTATTCTCCCGTAAAGAAACACTTCATTCGGACTCCACAGAGATTGAATACTCGTCACTCACACAACAAAATAGCAAATGTCATGGAGAAACAACTTCAAGTGCTCCATTTGTCGAAAGCAACACCTCTCAAAATCTGTCCACCAGGTTCTCCACTGTGGCTCTCGTCAGCGGAGTCTCCAGCTCGTTCCCTGGAGGGAACTGTCTTCGATCGCTCCCGGCAGGGAAATGCTCTCAATCGATCCCCGGAGGTAAGACGTCCTCGCCGTAATCCGCATCCTCCTGGACGCGCAGCATCTACGTTTGCGCTCATGTGACGTAGCCAAGCGCTGTTACAAAAACATTTACTACCACTGGATGGGTCATGAATCTGCCAGCCCACCACCTTAAGCTCATAGTCATTGCAGAGGATTTTCTGGAAGGTTCCATCTCCCCTCCTACATTCTGAGCACTCCACCAGTCAAAACATGTTTCTGCTTTTTGGCGGGAAGCGCATCCCGCCACTGCCGATGAGTCGATTCCTTGGAGGTCAGCTCGCGACCATCGTTTGTGACAACGGGCATTCCTTCGTACTACGAGGGCGTCTTCTCGCATTTCTCCCCCCCCCCCCCCCCCCCCCCGCCACCCCCTTCCCCTGCCAACGCTCTTTCTGTAGGTAGGCTACTCTGAATTTTTTCCGTTCCACCAGAGTGCAAACCCCAGCCCCGACTGTCTGCGCTGCTTGGGTTCTGCGGCCGTTAGCTTTGTAAACCGCCACCTCTTTTCTCTGCTTAATTTCAGAGAAGTAAATGCAGAACATGACGAGTCTCTTCTCAGTCCCTCTGTAGCCAACAGAGGCTTCTGAGGAACCCGTGACTCACTTCACCTTTTCTGTCAGTGCTCCGTCCTAATTAACTCCCAGATGTGCAGTACTACAGAAATTGCTGGTATGTGGTGCTAGCCAGTATCAGCTAATGGCATGATTAATAATCCGATTGTGCATCATAAACAGAAAAAAAATGTTCAAATGTGTGTGAAATCTTATGGGACTTAGCTGGTAAGGTCACCAGTCCCTAAGCATACACACTACTTAACCTAATTTACCGAGCGAGGTGGCGCAGTGGTTAGCACACTGGACTCGCATTCGGGAGGACGACGGTTCAATCCCGTCTCCGGCCATCCTGATTTAGATTTTTCGTGATTTTCCTAAATCGTTTCACGCAAATGCCGGGATGGTTCCTTTAAAAGGGCACAGCCGATTTCCTTCCCAATCCTTCCCTAACCCGAGCTTGCGCTCCGTCTCTAATGACCTCGTTGTCGACGGGACGTTAGACACTAACCACCACCACCACCTAATTTATCCTAAGGACAAACACACACACCCATGACCGAAGGAGCATTCGAACCTCCACCGAGACCAGCCGCACAGTCCATGACTGTAGCGCCAAAGACAGCTCGACTAATCCCGTGCGGCCAGCGTAAACAGGACCTAATATAAATATAAATCTACAAGAATATTCAATGTATAGTCGAAAAATCTTGCCACCTTACAGTATCATACACTAACTGCTTCACCAATTGAACCCAAAGTTTGGATCTGTTTGCCTAAATCATTGCCCTCAAGAGACACTTTTCCAAGTAACTGATCATGATAGTTTTCTAATAAGACTTATATTACTGTGGTGTCTTGCCCACTCGTCGCGTCGCTAATAGGGTGCCTATAGGATGCACCGTTCTCGGAATGCTATACAACAATTCAAACAAATACCATTAGTAGTTTTATATCCAGAAAGCAAATTGACAACACTTGACTATAGCAAATGTCGCTAGAAAGAGGCCACATGAAAACAGTGCAGCTCTTGTTACACACGGAGTCCAAGAAAACACTTGATACGAATCACGACAGTCTGACAGCGTAGCACTAATCACGTTGCAGACTCGGGCCGATCTGAGTGGCCGAGGCTGGCAGGAACTGTGTTTATATACACTTGTTGCAGGGGGCGCGCCTAACTCGGCGCGGTCCGATTCCGCGCACCATTGGCCGCCGTTTCCTCACAGCCTTCTCTGGTCTTGCGTTCCGCCCCTTCGTTCCGGTGTTTGTGGTTACGCCAGAGCAATTACAATACGGCTGTTATCCTATGCCTGTCAGTTCCTCGCTAGAATATTACGCAAGACACCAGAAAGAAGAGGCCCTCTGGTTGAACGTAAGATCGACTTCAGACAAGGGAAAGCAACACGAAACGGATTTGTGGTCTTACTCCAATTAGTGAATGAAGACTGAGGGAAAGCCAAGATGCAATCTTGGTATATACTAATGTATAGAAATCCTTGCCGGCCGCTGTGACCGAGCGTTTGTAGGCGCTTCAGTCCGGAACCGCGCTGCTGTTACGGTCGCAGGTTCGAATCCTGCCTCGGGCATGGATGTGTGTAATGTCCTTAGGTTAGGGGACTGATGACCTCAGATGTTAAGTCCCATAGTGCTTAGAGCCATTTGAACCATTTTTAGAAATCCTTCGCCAGTATAAAGTGGATTAGAATCAAGAAAATTGGGTTAAAATACAGAGACAGTCAAGTTGGTGGCAATGTGAATAGAAATTCGAGACAGACAGTACGTTCTAAGAAGGGCGTAGGGCAATGCTGCAGTTTATCGCCGTACTCACAGCGAAATGGACGTGACTGAAGTCAAAATAAATTTTGGAACATTAATTAATGTGTGTTGAGCATAGATACCGAAGCTAAAGTTTCGTTCTCCTGGTCAGAAGTAAGAGAGATGAAATATCAGTTCGACTAGAGATGCTACGTAAGACAGACTCTGAATTGATGGATAAACAAAAGAAATATGAGAGTCAAGGAAGGGTAGTATGTTCTCTAGACATTGTAGAAGAAGCTACAGAATTTTACTGCATAAAAAACAAGACTGTAAAAGAGGACACAACAGAAATACATTTAGTCAAAACTTCATGGTGGAAGAGTTTTCCTAAAACGAAAGAAATCTGCTGGCAACGGATATTTAAGAAGAAATGAGGAAGACGTTTATCAGACTATGTAACTGGAATGCAGTATTATGCAAGACTGAAACATTGTCTGTGGGGAGAATCGTGAGGATGAGTCTGGAATTGTATGTGTTAGTACAGAAAGACGTAAAACTAAATGTAGCTAAACAAATATGCATAAAATTGGAAGTATAATTCCGTAAACACCAGAGGAAAACAATATCGATCCAGTCGGAATATTATGACTACAAAAAGGGGCTTACGGCAACGCAGAAAAAGTCTGCAGAAGGTTCTTCTGTTTGGACGCATCATGCTATTGTGCTCGCTGTTACTGACAAACAAGCTTTCAGAAGAAGTGACCTGGCAACTGCAGCATACAGTGAGGTAACGAAGTCGTGGGATAGTGATATGCACATATACAGATGGCGGTAGTATCGCACTCACAAGGTACGAATATGAAAGGGAAGTGCATTGTCAAATGGTTCAAATGGCTCTGAGCACTATGGGACTTAACATCTATGGTCATCAGTCCCCAAGAACTTAGAACTACTTAAACCTAACTAACCTAAGGACAGCACACAACACCCAGCCAGCACGAGGCAGAGAAAATCCCTGACCCCGCCGGGAATCGAACCCGGGAACCCGGGCGTGGGAAGCGAGAACGCTACCGCACGACCACGAGATGCGGGCGGAAGTGCATTGTCGCAGCTGTCATTGGTATTTAGGTGATTCATGTGAGAGGGTTTCCGACGTAATTACGGCCGCACGACTCGGATTAACAGGCTTTGAACGCGGAACAGTAGTTGGAGCTAGACGCATGGGACATTCCATTTCGGAAATCGTTAGGGAATGCAATATTACGACATCCACAGTGACACGAGTGTGTTGAGAGTACCAGATTTCAGGCATTACCTCTCACCACGGACAACGCAGTGGCCGACGGCCTTCACTTAACGACCGAGAGCAGCGGTGTTCGCGTAGAGTTGTCAGGGGCAACAGGCAAGCAACGCTGCGAGAAATAACCGGAGAAATAAATGTGTGACGACGGTGAACATGTCCGTTAGGACAGCGCGGTGAAGTTTGGCGTTAATGGGCTAAGGCAGCAGACGACCGATGCGATTGCCTTTCCTAAGGGCGTCTCCTGGGCTCGCTACCATATCGGATGGACCGTAGTCGACTGAAAAAGATCGCCTGGGCAGGTGATTCCCTACTTCAGTTGGTACGAGCTGATCGTAGGGTTCGAGTGTGGGGCAGACCCAACGAAGCCATGGACCCAAGTTGTCAACAAGGCAGTGTGCAAGCTGGTCGTGGCTCCATAATGGTGTGGGCTGTGTTGGCATGCAACATATTGGGTCTTCTGGTCTGTTCGGCTACTTGGATACCATATGAAGCCATTCCTGGACTGCATTTTCCCGTCCAACGATAGAATATCTTTGGATGACGATACGCCCTGTCACCAGACCACAGCTGTTCGTAATTGGTTTGAAGAAGATTCTGGACAATGCGAGCGAATGATTCGGTCGCCCAAGTCGTCCGACAAGAATCCCATCGAACATTCACGGTACCAGTTGGTGCACGAAATCCTGCGTCGGCAGCACTTACTATGGACGGCCGCGGAGGCAGCATGGCTCAACATTTCTGCAGGGGATTCCAAAGACTTGTCCATTCCACATCGAGTTGCTGCACTACACCGGGCAAAAGGAGATCCTACACGATATTAGGAGGTATTCCATGACTTTCACACCTCAGTGTACTCCAGTGCAGTATTCAATTACGCAAAGGAAAATGTTTCCACTTCTTTTTCCAATATGAAATATGGGTAGGTGTGTATTTCAGGTATAAGACTGTAGGAATCACAAAACAAATATTAAGTTGTTGGAGAATGTATGAGGGCTTCGCCACTGAATTGAGTGCCAGCAGCATCTACAAACTTATACCGCCATGCACATAGGAGTGAGTAAAGGCTGTTAATGTTAAAATACAACCGCTGTAACCGAGATCGCTAGTTCACGTTAACTGCCTGCGGAGTATACGTACGTGTAGATGCATAGAAACCACGAAGAAGATTACACTTTTGTAACGAAGAGTTTGTCAGCTCTAGTTTCGCCTCGGGCACTGAGTGCAAGCTGACGGAGTAAATGTAGCGGATGGGCTGATATTGGCGTTTTAATGAATAAAAACGTCTACTTCACATGGCTCATCCTTTTACCCTCTGGAGTAATAGAAAAACGTAGAGCAGAGAAAGGCTGTAACTAAAAAGCAACATTCACGGTCATACACACGTATTTGTAGGGTTGCTATCAGCTGTCATTCATCCAGAAAACCAAAAACAAGTCTATTTAAATGAAGTTCATTCAGTTGAGAAAGCGAACATACATGCACTCTGCACTCCGTCTTCAGGCCACAAGTGACCCATCGAGACCATCCGACCGCCGTGTCATCCTCAATTGAGGATGCGGATAGGAGGGGCGTGTGGTCAGCACACCGCTCTCCCGGTCGTTACGATGGTTTTCTTTGACCAGAGCCGCTACTATTCGGTCGAGTAGCTCCTTAAGTAGCGTCACGAGGCTGAGTGCACCCCGAAAAAGTGGCAACACCAAACGGCGGCCTGGACGGTCACTCATCCAAGTGCCGGCCACGCCCGACATCGTTTAACTTCGGTGATCTCACAGGAACCGATATATTCACTGCGCCAAGGCCGTTGCCCAAACATACATAATGGGCAGTCAAATTAAAACGAGACGGATGGAAAAAAGTAAGTAAACTGTCTATTATTTCAAAAGCATTTGCCTTAACTGTTAGCACATTTACCCCACTGTGAGACATGACGGTCAATGCTCTCTCGTGGAAAAATGTTTCCGGTTGCCGATGGGATCCTGATTGTAACCACGCGTGCACTTCTTAGTGTGATGGAAATCGGTAGCCACGAATATCAAAAAGTATTCAAACCGCGGAGGGAGAGATCGAGACTGTATGGACGTTGTGTAAGGGCTTCCCGTCGAAATCTGAGCATCGCAGTCGAACCAGCCTTGCAACATGTGGCCGGTTGTGCTGCTCGTTTAGCCCACAAGAGCTGTAAGGTAAACAGACAATTGATGGTACAAACGTCTTAAAATAGTTTGAAGAGCTGAACATTCAGAATAAAACCCACAAACAATATTGGAGAATCAACACAGGAGTGCTTTAAATACAAAAGATTTTGTAAAGGTTTGAACACCAGAGCATTCAAAATAAAACCGATACAAATTTAAAGAATCAGTCTCTATGCTTCGCTAACTGATAACGGAACTAGAACTGACACCCAAACCTCCAGATGCCAGACTCTCAGATCGGTACCAAACGTTAAATGTCGATGGAGTATCAACCAACACTGGTTTAGTTCGTACTGTATGCTGTCGTCCAGTAGAACAAGCGTAAACAGTAACTAAAAGTAACGCCAGAACTACCAGAGAATAGGAAAAGCGTTAACTGTGAGAAACCAATAAGTATTGCTGCCGTGCTGAAATTGGCAGAGCGTTGGATCGTCGTGAGCTGCGTCCTCGCTTCAGACCCTAGTGTAACAATTTCTTATTGTACTATGCGTGAAAGTGTTATTCGGACAACATGTTTATGTTACGTAAAAGGCTGTTTGGAGTTTACATCAATGTTCTCTTGGCAGTCTGCTTCCGCTTCGTTTCTTTGAAAGTAGTAAACCTGTACAGTACATTTCTAGTTTCACAGTATACGCAATCAGAACAAAAAAATGACGAAACAACTGCATGACGCGTGCGGAAGTAATGGTAGCAATAATAATAATAATAATAATAATAATAGTAAACACCGTGGAGGCCCGGGAAAAGAATAGGCCTCCGGTATGTTCTGCCAGTCGTAAAAGGCGACGAAAAGAACAAGCCACTAATAGGGCTAACCACCATTTTAGTGTGATTAGTTGGTTCAGGACAGAACTAATGAAGCCTCGGACAAGCGCTGTCATGGTCCGAGACGACGCTTGAACCCTATGCCCGTCCACAATGGTAACGACACTGCTAGCCACACGGAAGATGATTTAAATCCAAATAGAGGTGTTTTGCAGGATATGCTTCCTGCAACCACTCTAGAAGGAAAACAAAGACAGAGGATGAGATGGTCAGATGAAGTTAACCGACACCTCACGTTCTGTTATTACCAAGCAACAAACCTAGGAACCAACACAACTGGTTACAGATCACAAGTATACACAAAATTTATTACCAGATACCCAGAATTAAAATTTTTAACAGAACAACGACAAGCTGATCAGATCCGTGTAATAATCAAAGATAACAGGATACCCCAGTCAGAATAAGAAAACATCAAACAACAAGTACAACAAATACTGGAACAAAATAATGTGCAATCAGAAGAAGAAGATAATACTGTAATGGACTCAAACATCCCAGAGCAAACAAACAAAGAACACCACGCATCAATTAGACAATCAGAGGAAAACGAAATCTTAAGACGGCCACCAGAACAAGCACAAATAGAACATGAAGTGACACACATGTTAGATATAGAAGAAAAATTTCAGCTAACATATATAGAATACAAAGACACAAATACAGACATTAGACCATTCTTGCATAGACCACCAAATAACCCACATGTCGAAACAACAATAACAACTATCAACACAATCATACACAACAAAATAAATGAAAATACAACTATGGAAAAGTTACAACTACTGGTTTATATAGGAGCACTCACTACACTAAATACACACACTAGGCAGAGATCAGAACCAACCAACACACAGAAGAAACCCACAAAACCAGCATGGCAACACAGGCTACAGATCAGAACAGAAAAACTGAGAAAAGACATCGGACAGCTAACACAATTTATAAGAAATGAAATGTCAGAAAAAAAACGAAAAAGGTTAGGTAAAATCTCACAACAAGAAGTGATAGAGCAATTAGATGAAAAGAAGCAGAAATTACAAGCATTGACCAAACGACTTAGAAGATACAAAAAAAGTGAAAATAGAAGGAAACAAAACCAAACATTCAACACAAACCAAAAGAAATTTTATCAGACAATAGGTAACACACACATTAAAATAGACAACCCACCAAACATAACAGACATGAAACACTTCTGGAGCAACATATGGTCAAACCCGGCACAACATCACAGGCATGCACGGTGGATACAAGCAGAAACAGACACATGCAAGATGATACCACAAATGCCTGAAGTGATAATTTTGCAACATGAAGTCACCCGAGCAATTAATTCTACGCACAATTGCAAAGCCCCTGGAAAAGATAAAATAGCAAATTTCTGACTAAAGAAGTTCACCTCAACACATTCACATCTAACTAAATTATTTAACAGTTACATTGCAGACCAATACACATTCCCTGATATACTCACACATGGAATAACTTATCTGAAACCTAAAGATCAAGCAGACACAGCAAACCCAGCAAAATATCGCCCGATAACATGCCTACCAACAATATACAAAATTTTAACTTCAGTCATTACACAGAAATTAATGACACATACAACACAGAACAAAATTATAAATGAAGAACAAAAAGGCTGCTGCAAAGGAGCACGAGGATGTAAAGAGCAACTGATAATAGATGCAGAGGTGACATATCAAGCTAAAATTAAACAAAGGTCGCTACACTACGCATACATTGATTACCGAAAAGCTTTTGATAGTGTACCCCAATCATGGTTACTACAAATATTGGATATATATATATATATATATATATATATATATATATATATATATATATATATATAGTAGATCCTAAATTGATACAGTTCCTAAACATAGTAATGAAAAATTGGAAAACCACTCTTGATATCCAAACAAATTCAAATGATATCACATCACAGCCAAATCAGATTAAGCGTGGAATATACCACGGAGACTCATTAAGTCCTTTCTGGTTCTGCCTTGCTCTGAACCCACTATCCAACATGCTAAATAATACAAATTATGGACACAATATTACTGGAAAATACCAACACAAAATCACACATTTGCTACACATGGATGATCTAAAACTACTGGCAGCAACAAATCAACAACTCAACCAATTACTAAAGATAACAGAAGTATTCAGCAATGATATAAATATGGCTTTTGGAACAGACAAATGTAAGAAAACTAGCACAATCAAGGGAAAACACACTAAACAAGAAGATTACCTATTGGATAACCACAGCGACCACATAGAAGCGATGGAAAAAACAGATGCCTATAAATATCTAGGATACAGACAAAAAATAGGAATAGATAATACAAATATTAAAGAAGAACTAAAAGAAAAATATAGACAAAGACTAACAAAAATACTGAAAACAGAATTGACAGCAAGAAACAAGACAAAAGCTATAAATACCTATGCTATACCAATATTGACCTACTCATTTGGAGTAGTGAAATGGAGTAACACAGACCTAGAAGCACTCAATACACTTACACGATCACAATGCCACAAATATAGAATGCATCACATACATTCAGCAACAGAAAGATTCACATTAAGCAGAAAGGAAGGAAGAAGGGGATTTATCGACATAAAAAACCTACATTATGGACAGGTAGACAATTTAAGAAAATTCTTTATAGAACGAGCAGAAACTAGCAAAATACACAAAGCAATTACTCATGTAAATACATCGGCTACACCATTGCAATTTCATAAGCACTTCTAAAACCCTTTAGATCACATAACATCAACAGATACAAAGAAAGTAAATTGGAAAAAGAAAACACTACATGGCAAACCGAGCGAGGTGGCGCAGTGGTTAGACACTGGACTCGCATTCGGGAGGACGACGGTTCAGTCCCGCGTCCGGCCATCCTGATTTAGGTTTTCCGTGATTTCCCCAAATCACTCCAGGCAAATGCCGGGATGGTTCCTTTCAAAGGGCACGGCCGACATCCTTCCCCATCCTTCCCTAATCCGATGAGACCGCTGACCTCGCTGTCTGGTTTCCTTCCCCAAACCAACCAACCAACCAACTACATGGCAAGCACCCATATCATCTAACACAGCCACACATCGATCAAGACGCATCCAACAAATGGCTAAGAAAAGGCAATATATACAGTGAGACTGAAGGATTCATGATTGCAATACAGGATCAAACAATAAACACCAGATATTACAGAAAGCATATTATTAAAGATCCCAATATCACAACAGATAAATGCAGACTTTGCAAACAACAAATAGAAACAGTAGATCACATCACAAGTGGATGTACAATACTAGCAAATACAGAATACCCCAGAAGATATGACAATGTAGCAAAAATAATACATCAGCAACATGCCATACAACATAAACTAATGGAACAACACGTTCCCACATACAAGTATGCACCACAAAATGTACTGGAGAATGATGAATACAAATTATACTGGAACAGAACCATTATAACAGATAAAACAACACCACATAACAAACCTGACATCATACTCACCAATAAAAAGAAGAAATTAACACAACTAATCGAAATATCCATACCCAATATAACAAATATACAGGAAAAAAACAGGAGAAAAAACTGAAAAATACATCCAACTGGCTGAGGAAGTCAAAGACATGTGGCATCAGGATAAAGTTGACATCATACCAATTATACTATCAACTACAGGAGTCATACCACACAATATCCACCAGTACATCAACGCAATACAGCTACATCCAAACGTATATATACAACTACAGAAATCTGTAATTATTGATACATGTTCAACTTCCTGAAAGTTCCTAAATACAATGTAACATATACCGTACAGTTAAAAGGAAATCATGCTTGATCAAGGTCCGCGTCACTTTCCATTTTTAAGCAGATGTAACATCTGAGACAGGAAAGAATAATAATAAAAGTAATAGTAGTAATGATAAACAAAATAATAAGATTAATAATTACTACATAACATTCAAAAATCAATGCAAACACACACACACACACATATTGTGTCACTCATTTGGAAACAAAGGCTTCACAATAATGGTTGCATACGAAGAAGAAGAAAAAAAATTGTCATCTGTGGGGTTTGAACGGGGAATCTTCGGTGCGACGGCCTCACGATCTCCCAACTCACCCACACGAGATCTACAAACACTAACTCACGGATACGATTTTCCTGTGCTCCGTATTTATTTTTAATTACCGTTTACGCCAGTTCTACTGGACGACAGAACACAGCACGAACTAAATCGTTGTTTTGATTGATACTCTATCAACATATAACTTTTGGTGCCGATCTGAGTGTCTGACATATGGAGGTTTGGGTGTCAGCAAGATGTGATCCATTTTACAACTGTCTTAAGAATTTGCTTGAAATCTGGCAGAAAACCCAAAGAGATTCTAGTCATATGCAACGTACTCCAGCGGAAAGACGCAGTCGTTACCTTGATTGTGCAGTAACAACAGTGATGTCACTGATGACGGTGCCACTAAAGCAGAGTCACTAAACACGGTTTTCCGAAATTTCTTCCCCAAAGAAGACGAAGTACATAGTGCAAAATTCGAATCGACAGCAACTGCCATAACGAGTAATTTAGAAGCAGATAGCCTCGGTACATCAGAGGTGCTTAAATCATTCGATACAGGAAACGCCTCTGGTCCAGACGGTATACCAGTCGCCTTTTTTGTTACGACAGTTCAGTTACTGGAAGATCCATACCTAAAGACTGGTAAGTTGCGCAACTCACACCAGTACCCAAGAAACAAATTAGGGTTATCCGATGAAGTACAGACCTATATCACTAACGTCAATTTGCGGTAAGGTTTTAGAACATATACTGTACTCGAACATTATGAATCACCTTTAGAAAACAAGTTATTGACAAACAGAACTGATTCAGAAAATATCGTTCTTATGAAACACAACTACATCTTTACTCTCACGGGGCAATGAGTACTATCGACTGGGGATATCAAATTGATTCCGTAATTTTAGATTTCCAGAAGGCTTTTGAAACCATTTCTCACAAACGACTTCTAATCAAACTGTTTGCCTATGGAGTATCGCCTCAATTGTGCGAATGGATGCGTCAGATCCTGTTAGAAAGGTTACATTTGATTGTAACTGACGGAAAGTCGTCGAGTAAAACAGAAGTAATATCTGGTGTTCCCCAAGGAAGACTTGTGGGTTCTCTGCTGTCCCTGATCTACATAAATGACATAGGAGACAATCTGAGCAGGCCTCCTAGATTGTTTGCAGATGATGCCGTCATTTACCGCCTTGTAAAGTCATCGGATGATCAAACCAATTGCAAAATGATTTAGGCAAGGTATCTGTATGGCACAGAAAGTGACTGTAAATAATGAAAAGTGTGAAGAAGACAAGTCATGCCTGCTTAACGAAATCCGTTAAACTTCGGTTACATTATAAATCACACAAATCTAACCAGGTACTTAGGGATTACAATTACAAATAACCTAAACTGAAACGATCACATAGGTAAAATTGTCGGGAAAGCATACAAAAGACTGCGTTTTATTGGCAGGACAAGAGATTACATGCACTACACTTGTCTGCACTCTTCTGGAATTTTGCTGTGCAGTGTGCGATCCGCATCAGATGGGACTGACGAAGACATCGAAAAAGTTCAATGAAGAGCAGAACGTTTACTATGATCGCGAAATACTGCATATTAGAGAAAGTGTCTCGGATACGATACTTGAGTTGCCGGCCGGTGTGGCCGAGCGGTTCTAGGTGCTTCAGTCTGGAACCGCGCGACCGCTACGGTCGCAGGTTCGATTGCTGCCTGTGTGTGATGTCCTTAGGTTGGTTAGGTTTAAGTCGTTCTAAGTTCTAGGGGACAGATGACCTCAGATGTTAAGTCCCATAGTACTCAGAGCCATTTGATACGTGAATTGGCGTAGAAAACCATTAAACAAAGGTGTTTTTCGTTGTGGCAGGATATTAACGTGAAATTTCAATGGCCAACTTTCTCCTCGGACGGGAAAAATATTTTGTTGGTGCTCATCTACACAGGGAGAAATGACCATCATAATAAAATAAGAGAAATCAGAGCTGGCACGGAAAAATTTAATGCTCGTTTATCCAGCGCGCCATTAGAGAATGGAACGGTAGAGAAACAGCTCGAAGATGTTTCGATGAACACAATGCCAGGCTCTTAATTGAGAATTGCCGAGTAATCATGTAGATATGAATATCAATGTAGATATAGACTAACTTGGGCATGTTCAGGTTACCAGGGATGCTGATCCACGGTAAGAACATAGGCCAATATAATGGCCGCTAAGGAATCCTTCGAAACTATAGACGACGTTCCAAAACAAATGTCAGTGAGAACGGCTCAGCAAAAGAACAGGGATTTTTGTTAATCACATCCAATACCTAATAACACCAAAAACCAGGTATTTGCCAAATATTTTGTAACGTCCCCTTTGAACAATTATACACGACTGTGCTTAAACTGACATACAATACTTTTAGCGCAACGCAATATGACTTTCAATAACCCATACAAAAAATGGCCCTGACTAACATTAACCTATATGTTTCACAAATCACTTACCTCACAAAAATCTTCGTTACTCGAACTAATGCAATACAGCGAGCGCCACTACTGCCAGCTAAATAGAAGATTCAAACTACGGAAGGCACTAACTACTGATAGGGATAGTTAGCAAATGATAGATATTAATAGATAACAAACAATGTATTTACCTTAATAGTCATAATATATATAGGAGTTCGTGACAAATTACAAAACTCTGCCATCTGTCTCCCCAGATCCACCACTGCTGGCGGCTCACCTCCAACTGCGCAACGCTACGCGCTGTTCACATCCAGCTGCCGCTTCCCAACACTACAATGGCAGACAACAATGCAAACTAGACACAGACTGCACACATCACAGCCAGTGACTCTCACACAGAGCGCTACGTGGCGTTACCAATAAGAAAACCTAAACAGCCTACTCACGAAAACCTAAACAGCCTACTTACAATTTCTACCATGAACGTCAGCGAAATAAGGAATGCAACCAAGACAGCAGGAATGGGAACAGTGCCGACTCGGAAAACAAAGCCAGCGACAACGAAGGCATAGCGAAGTCGAGAGTCTTGAAATGGCGCAGGCACGCTCTTCACATTAAACGGTCGCCAACAACAATACCACGACTCTGTGCTTGGCGAACGATTCCTGTTAGCGCCTCGAAAAGCCAACAACACAAAACACAGCGCAGAGTGGCGCGTATCATTGAAAGCCGCCGAAGAACCGCAAGGTTCAAATGGTTGAAATGTCTCTAAGCACTATGGGACTTAACATCTGAGGTCATTATTCCCCTAGACTTAGAACTACTTAAACCTAACTAACCTAAGGACATCACACTTCCATGCCCGAGGCAACATTCGAACCTGCGACCGTAGCAGCCGTGTGGTTCCGGACTGAAGCGCCTAGAACCACTCGGTCACCGCGGCCGGTGAGCCGCAAGGCTGCCCCCTCGCGGGATGGAAGGGAAGTCGTCACCAAGAAACGAAAACCAGAGAAATTCTACGAGCGGCCGGAATAGATGTGATCGCACGCACTGCTAAACGCACCGAGCGCCATCATAAATTTTTTTGCAATTCGTAACGGGGTTGGCACAGCAACCAGCATACATGATATGATATGAAGAACCAAGCAGTCTTGCTTGCCGTGTTAAAAAACGACACGTTTCATATTTACTTAGGTATCTTCGTATTGGCTGACATTTGGTAGGGATGGTTACGTGGAAGACCGCGCATAAAATATCCCAAAAGCTTCTTGTTAAAGCTTTAAAAACACTGCCTTGTGTCCTGTTTGCGGCTTGAGACGCAGTAGAGTACAAACCAAACGGGACCAGGCCTACAGTAATGCTCTACACCATAAACGTCCCGGAGGTGTTGTACATATTCTGGTTGCACACGTCACACTCGACTGTACCCATCGCTACCAAATATCAGTCAATCCGAGGATGCTAAAACAAAGCTGAAACGCGTCATGGCGAAATTATGAGGACCGCTGGTTTCTTCGTATCAGCGTCAGCTGTTTCCCTACTGTTACTTTGCAAGGTTTCAGTGTTGAGAACGTGCACAGAACCGCGAGCAGGCGCTACTTACACAGCAGTCCAAACCTACAAATCGCGTAAACATTTCCCTTACGTCTCTCCAAGGGCGCTCCTGGTTCATCTAGTTCTGCTAAATCGGTTACACCACCTGCCGGAGTCTGAGGAAAAGGCCAGAGCGCATGCGCCAGTCGGAGGCTGGCTTGTTTCTTGCTGTTATCAGTTTCGTACGGTCAGTTCACCTTCAGAGAGCTCTACCACATTCATGAGAGGCGACAATGTTTGATTGTTTTTTGTCTTTCGCGGCATGACACCTGGAAGTTACAGACGGAATTTCAAATCCCCACCCAGTCATCCACATTTACATTTCATTAGATCGGTTACATCAGATTCCAGACTGCCTTCTTTGGAAAGCACATGGCCAGTTCCCTTCCCAAGTTTCCTCCATCCGGAGTTCTCATGTGTCTCTAATTACTTCCTGTCTGTGGGGTGTTAAACCCTAATCTACCTATTACCTCATGAAATCGAAAACAGAATGGCCTTCGGGAGGCAGCTCCAGTTTTATATCTACAAATTCCGCTTCATGGATGTGAAGAATTCGAAATTCGTATGTTCACTGGAAGTGCAGATCCAACAAAAAGAAGCAGCAATGTTGAAAGTTGAAAGGAGTATACTGGGACGCGCTTGCATATGGCGCCAGAATAAGGTAAGAATATTGATAAATTAAAATGAAACTAATATACTATAAACGATGAAAGTCTCTGATGGGCTCGATAATGCGGATCCCTGACTGCGTGCGACTGCAGAGCAAAAGATACTACTAGTGTTGGAGTAAGAGAACGCTTGGCGCACAGCAGTAGGTAACTGTCTGTGAGGGAAAGACGATGGAGTAGGCAGTCTTTGTAGTGTGCTGTGTGAAGCCACCAAGAGTTAGATAATTGTAGGTATGTCACAATTGTTGAACATGGAAGCAGAAGTCTTCATGCAAATAAGGTGAAGATGTTCAATAATTATGATTTCAGTTTTTACCTGCGCGTTAGTATAGATGAGTTGGCTGATAATTTGTAACTGTTGAGTAACCCCAGAATGTACGTAAATGGTTTTTGTAGGAAGTATAGTTAGATATTTCATTTTTGTAATGCTTTTAAGAGTTGTTAACAGAGCTCTGTGTAATTTGATGATTTGCATTTCTGATGGATTAATGAAGTTAGATAATACTTGCTGTTTAATCTCATTGTTTGTGAATCAATTGTAAGTATTGTAGTTTCAATTGTCAGATGTTTTCGAAAAGACAAACTTAACTTACAATATAATTTTGCTAAAAAAACTGAGTGTTAGTAATTCACCATAATCAGTACCGCCTGCAAGTCCAGGTCATATATTTTTCAAAGAATATGGATTTTCTTAAACGTTCTCGTTTATCAGCCAAATGAATATTATGTGCATTTCAAGTATTATGGACAGCACTGCACACTGCTGAGCCTGTAGTCAGCATATTTATATTCTTTTTATGACAGACCAGAATATATCGCGTTCCACCGTTGCTACTCTAAAGGTAAGACAATTTAATTTATTTGTTATGTGCACAGGGCCCAAAGTTATTAGTTTTGAACAGGTCCTGAACGTATTTTGCTCTGACAGTATTTCTTTATTGATATTGGAAGTTGCACTACCCAATCGATTCGTATAAAGTTTTGCTAACAATAACACAGACTAAGCACACCACTTGCAGTTACAACACGCCACACGGTAATTCGAATTCTGTATCCACTCCACAGTTCAGAGATTCATTCAACGTAATCGTGAAGTTCATTATTTCATTTCATGACAGAACGTTAAAAAGTGTACAACGAATTTCACTGTTAATGCAGATGAGTGAACCGATAGGTGGCAAGAGTAGATCGAGGACCTCTACGAAAGGGAATTTCTGCCTGGTACCATCATACAAAACAAAATAAATATCGATATGGAGGACAGAGGGGATTCAGCGTTACGAGTCAGAACTTGAGATAGTTTTGGAAATCTTGTGATGCAAAAAGGCAGAAAAGATAACATTCTAGAAAAACTTCTGAAATCATTAACGCGATGTTACAAGCAAGCGATTATTCAAATGTTCAAATGTACGTGAATTTCTAAGGGACCATACTGCTGAGGTCATTGGTCCCTAGACTTACACACTACTTAAACTAACTTATGCTAAGAATAACACACACACCTATGCCCGAGGGAGGACTCGAACCTGCGGCGTGTGGGACTGCGCAGTCAGTGGCATAACGCCTCTAACCGCGCGGCCACTGCGCGCGGCAAACGATTATTCAAGTGGCTGTGTAAAACGAAATATAAAATTTAGAATCTCTTAGCTTAGTTTCAGTTTGTCCTTATGAAACGTAATGCCATCATCAAGCCGGCCGGGGTGACCGAGCGGTTCTAGGCGCTTCAGTCTGGAACCGCGCGACCGCTACGGTCGCAGGTTCGAATCCTGCCTCGGGCATGGATGTGTGTGATGTCCTTAGGTCAGTTAGGTATAAGTAGTTCTAAGTTCTAGGGGACTGATGACCTTTGATGTTGAGTCCCATAGTGCTCAGAGCCATTTGAACAGCCATCATCAAAACCGTCCTGATATTCTTGTTAATGTAAGCAACGCTTTAGAAAAATCGTGACACTTTCGTATAACGTGTCGTCTTAGAAAACGAGTTCGACAAGATGTCGCAAGATGTTTAAAAGCCTTAGGAAAGTAGGTACACACTACAGAGTGAGTGACTGGGAATATTCAGTACGTACAAGTACCAAGATGGAATAATAAGAATGGAAGAACGAAGGAAAAGTGCTCGGATAAAAAAGGACTGAGAAAAGGATGTGGCTTTTTTCTTCTGTTGTTGAACGCATACATCGAAGAAGGGACTGGCACAAAAAGTAAACGGTCAATCGGAATCATGCAGTCGGAAGACTGGTGTCGCAAAGAAAGAATCCGTACTACAACTAAAAATAATTTTTATTACTACTGATACAGCCATTTCCTCAGAACAATAGTACAGTGCTAGTATTTATTTTTTGCACATTAAACATAATGTAAAGACTTTGTAGATGTTGTGAGCAGCGCGCTCATCTCCTCGCAAACTGCCTTGCCACATTTTGTACAGTAAGACAAATACGGCTATTTTCCAGTGCAGTTTGTTGCCCTTTGTTGCACGGAAGAGGTCTGGCTCAGTTATTGTCGCCTAGCGAGAAATTACATACGACAGAGTAATGGCGCCCAAGTTTGCACTGTAACTCGGCAACAAGGTAGGTCACGTAAGCCAGGGGTTCCACCGCGGCCAGGTAATAAGGAAGTCCGCCGTGGCGGAAAATGAAATAACGCTACAGCAGCAACACCGGGACCCGACCGCCACCGCCGGCAGGGGCGACAACACGCTGGCTGGGCCCTCACAGCGTCCAGGCTCCAGAGCGACGAGCTGCCCGTTGTTCTCAGGCTTAAACAGAAGACACAATTGTCGTCTGTGCGGATTGTACGACCACTTGACGGCTCCAAGACTTTCAAAATACGAGTTCCAACTTCATGTGGTAGTAACGCAAAATACTGTAAAGCTTCTGTGGAGCGCGTACTGTAAGACCTTCAGTACACACACCATCAGATTATTTGACTTGTCGCTCTAACGAAGTAGGCGAGTGACAGCAGAATGTCTCATGGTCTTATCGTGGCGTGTTTATCTTCTGCCGTTAGGTCAGACGGTAGAAATGCCACTTGCACGCTTAGAGTAGCAGATTGACAGTGAGCAACTTTAAACAGAACTTGATTAATTTTCACACACATTTATTAAAATAATAAAAAGGATAGACATTACGTAACTTGATTCTGGGTGCTGTTTACAATTGACAATCTGACGTTCCTTTGGTCTTGGTACGTTAATCTTATTCTCACATATCTCTGATACTTGACAAAGTGTCTACACATTTATCTTCAGGGCTATGTACAGGAATATGATAATCTTCCTAGGTGCAGACTGAAACTTGACTATAGACTGGTACAGACTGGTGCACACAAATGCAGACTCGTACAGACTAATGCACACTAATGCAGACTGACTAATCGCAGGTCTGTACACTCGTTATAATACCTAGCGCATTCAGTTACACTGTGTGAGTGTGATCCGCGAGGAGAAAAGGTTCTACATTAGCAGCAATCTCATTGGCTGCGTTACATATTAATACGCGGATCGGCGGAAGCAGAATTTGGTCCCTCTCTAAGGTAGCGCCATCTCCTAGTGCGGAGACGGACGAGCGCTGCGCCTGCGCTGTTGTGCTTAGCGGGGCGCGCTCTAGTGGGAAAGTTGTGTACGCGCTGACTACGCGGAACTATGTACACAACAGCTTCTTATTATCTATATAGATGGACATTCATTTTATCTTTACTTCTCATTTTAGTACGTGACGTAATCTCTGGTTTACGCAAGTAGAGATGGAAACTTTAACGCAAAATATAATACATTTGTGCACTGATATTGCAAGTCGAAATAACGACACGTTTCCTCGATATACCGCCCCTTCATAGTTCTGTTTCCTATACAGCGTGGTCCATTGATAGTGACCATGCCAAATATCTCACGAAATAAGCACCAAAGGAAAAAGTGAAAAGAACGAAAGTCGTCTACCCTGAAGGGGGAAACCAGATGGCGCTTTGGTTGGCCCGTTAGATGGCTCTACCGTAGGTCAAACGGATATCAACTACGTTTTTTTTTTTTAAATCGGAACCCCCATTTTTATTACATATTCGTGAATTACTTAAATAAATATGAATGTTTTAGTTGGACCACTTTTTTCGCTTTGTGATAGATGGCGCTGTAATAATCACGAACGTATTTGTACGTGGTATCACGTAACATTCCGCCAGTGCGGACGGTATTTGCTTCGCAATACATTACCCGTGTTAAAATGGACCGTTTACCAATTGCGGAAAAGGTCGATATCGTGATGATGTATGGCTATTGTGACCAAAATGCCCAACGGGCGTATGCTACGTATGCTGCTCGGTATCCTGGACGACATCTTCCAAGTGTCCGAACCGTTCGCCGGATAGTTACGTTATTTAAGGAAACAGGAAGTGTTCAGCCACAGGTGAAACGTCAACCACGGCCTGCAACAAATGATGATGCCGAAGTAGGTGTTTTAGCTGCTGTCGCGGCTAATCCGCACATCAGTAGCAGACAAATTGCGCGAGAATCGGGAATCTCAAAAACGTCGGCGTTGAGAATGCTACATCAACATCGACTGAACCCATACCATATTTCTATGCACCAGGAATTGCATGGCCACGTCGTGTACAGTTCTGCCACCAGGCACAAGAGAAATTACGGGACGATGACAGATTTTTAGACGCTTTCTATTTAGCGACGAAGCGTCATTCACCAACAGCGGTAACGAACACCGGCATAATATGCACTATTGGGCAACGGAAAATCCACGATGGCTGCGACAAGTGGAACATCAGCGACCTTGGCAGGTTAATGTATGGTGCGGCATTATGAGAGGAAGGATAATTGGCCCCCATTTTATCGGTGGCAATCTAAATGGTGCAATGTATGCTGATTTCCTACGTAATGGCTCTGAGCACTATGGGACTCAACTGCTGTGGTCATAAGTCCCCTAGAACTTAGAACTACTTAAACCTAACTAACCTAAGGGCAGCACACAACACCCAGCCATCACGAGGCAGAGAAAATCCCTGACCCCGCCGGGAATCGAACCCGGGAACCCGGGCGTGGGAAGCGAGAACGCTACCGCACGACCACGAGATGCGGGCCTTACGTAATGTTCTACCGATGTTACTACAAGATGTTTCACTGCATGACAGAATGGCGATGTACTTCCAGCACGATGGATGTTCGGCACATAGCTCGCATGCGGTTGAAGCAGTATTGATTAGCATATTTCATGACAGGTGGATTGGTCGTCGAAGCACCATACCATGGCCCGCACGTTCACCGGATCTGACGTCCCCGGATTTCTTTCTGTGGGGAAACTTGAAGGATATGTGCTTTCGTGATCCACCGTCAACGCCTGACATGCGTCAGCGCATTGTCAATGCATGCACCGACATTACGGAAGGCTAACTACTCGCCATTGAGAGGAATGTCGTTACACGTATTGCCAAATGCATTGAGGTTGACGGACATCATTTTGAGCATTTATTGCATTAATGTGGTATTTACAGGTAATCACGCTGTAACAGCATGTGTTCTCAGAAATGATAAGTTCGTAAAGGTACATGTATCACATTGCAATAACCGAAATAAAATATTCAAACGTAGCTACGTTCTGTATTTTAATTTAAAAAACCGACCTGTTACAACTGTTCGTCTAAAATTGTGAGCCATAAGTTTGTGGCTATTACAGTGCCATCTATCACAAAGCGAAAAAAATTGGTCCAACTAAAACATTCATATTTCTTTACGTACTACACGAATATGTAATAAAAAATGGGGGGTTCCTATTTAAAAAAAACGCTGTTGATATCCGTTTGATCTATGGCAGCGCCATCTAGCAGGCCAACCATAGCGCCATCTGGTTTCCCCCTGCAAACTAGACAAGTTTCGTTCTTTGTAGTTTTTTCGCTTGACGCTTATTTTCTGAGATATTTGGCCCGGCCATGATCAATGGACCACCCTGTATATTTTTGCTGGGTATTACGTGAAGTAGTCAATGTTTTCTGCAAATCCTGTATAAATAATCTCAATACAGTAAAAATTTATTAATTGCGAGGGGTGTTCAGTAAAAAATACAACACATTTTTCTCGGACATTTTCGGCTGAAAAACTTCGGAATCTATCGTGCGACATGATGGAATATTCGACAGGTGGCAACGCTATATTTAGCATTCAAAATGGCGCCTGTAACGCAGAGAGCTCATTGAGTTTCTCTTGGCAGAAAACCACAGCATCGCAGATATTCATAGGCACTTGCAAAATGTCTACTGAGACCTAACAGTAAACAAAAGAACGGTGAATCGTTGGGCGAGGCTTCTGTCACCGTCGCAACAAGGACGCGGAAGCCTTTCCGATCTCTCGCTTGCTGTCCGCTCGCTCTCAGCTGTCACTCTTGCATTGTTAGAACGTGCGCACACTCTCTTCCAACTAGACGTTTCTGTTCGCGGTGCTGACACACTCGTCCACCAGTTGGAGTACTTGAAGGTGTGTGCCCGCTGGATTCCTAGCCGCCTAGCAGAAGACCGTAAATAGCAACGAAGCTCCATCTGTGCAGAGCTGCATGCGCGTTACGAGGCAGACGTGACCATTTTTTGTCGATCACCATCACAGGCGCTGGAACATGGGTTTATCACTTCGAACCGGAAACAAAGCGGTAATCCGGTGAGTGGCGCCACACCACATCTCCTCCGAAGAAGAAGTTCAAAGTCGCTCCCTCAGCTGATAAAATAATGGCGACAGTCTTCTGGGTCTCTGAAAGGGTTCTTCTGTCCGATGTCCTCCCTCATGGTGCAGCGATCTACTCGGAAGTGTATTGCACTAACCCCAGGTAGCAAGTCACAATCCTAAAATATTTATCGGCAGTCATTAACGGTGATGGCACTAAAAAAATTTCTCCTCTGTCCTATCACTTTTTTACGTTCTTCTTAGAGCAACAAATTTTTATTTATATTTCAACCTTAAATTATTGTTCTTTTAAAAAAGTTTTGTTCTTCGTCAAATGTTGTAGATAAAAACAAAACAAAGAAAAAACTACAATCAAGATTACGACGGAATCGGGTGCGGCCCGCCTTGAATTCTTCTCCTCTGCCAACCGCTTCATTTCAGAGTAACACAACCTACGAACTTAATTGAAGGATGTATAATTGTTGGATGTACATCAATCTCTGTCTTCCTCTACAGTTTTTGCCCTCTACAGCTGTCTCTAGTAGCATGGAAGTCATTCCTTGATGTCTTAACAGACATATTCCTTTCTTCCCCGATTCTGCTGAGAACCTCCTCATTGCTTACCTTATCAGTCCACCTAATTTTCAACATCCGCCCGTAGCACCACATCTCAAATCCTTCGATTCCCATCTGTTCCGGTTTTCCCACAGTCCATGTTTCACTATCATACAGTGCTGTGCTCCAGACGTACATTCTCAGAAATTTCTTCCTCAAATTGAGGCCCACGTTTGATAATAGTGTAAGTAGGCTGTATAGGTTTTTTTATTGGTAACGACACGTAGTGCTCTGTATGAAAATCACTGGCTGTGCTGTGTGCAGTCTGTGGCTGGTTTGCATTGTTGTTGGCTATTGTCGTGTTGGGCAGTTGGCTGTTAACAGCGCGTAGCGTTGCGCAGTTGGAGGTGAGCCGCCAGCAGTGGTGGATGTGGGGAGAGAAATGGCGGAGTTTTGAGAGCGGATGATCTGGACGTGTGTCCATCAGAGACAGTAAATTTGTAAGACTGGATGTCATGAACTGCTATATAATGACTTTTGAACACTATTAAGGTAAATACATTGTTTGTTCTCTATAAAAATCTTTCTTTTGCTAACTATGCCTATCAGTAGTTAGTGTCTTCAGTAGTTTGAATCTTTTATTTAGCTGGCAGTACTGTCGCTAGCTGCATTGCAGTAGTTCGAGTAACGAAGATTTTTGTGAGGTAAGTGATTTGTGAAACGTATAGGTTAATTTAGTCAGGTCCATTCCCTTGTAGGGATTATTGAAAGTCAGATTGCGTTGCGCTAAAAGATATTGTGTGTCAGTTGAAACACAGTCATGTATAATTTTTCGAAGAGGACGTTTCATATGTCGACCCTTAGCCGGGGATACATCATTGGAATCTTCTGATGTTTTCTTGTAGTTTGTGTAATTAGTGTAGCTATTGTTTATTGCTAGCGCGTGATTGTGGAGAGAATATTCTTTGTAGTTGTAGTTTTTCATTGCTGTACAGTAAAACAGTTGTGGCATGCATGCAGATTTGCGCCAAGTATTTCGCAGCTGCGCTTGCAATTAACTAGATATTATTTTCAGTGCTATGCTAATGTTTTTTCTTATTTTACTCTTCAAATTGTGCTTTTCTGTGTTATCGTGTGAAATATTGTGACAATAATGGCGTGTGAAAAACGTAATACTAGGCTCCTAAGTAAACTAAGAAATGGCAGTGAAGACGAAAGCAGTGTGTTAGCGCCACCATGTAATGAATTAACTAATGTTCAAAGTAGTAATTTGGTAACTGTGCATAGGGAGATGGAGCGGGCTGCAAATAATGGTGTAGACAGTGAAACAATTAGTGGACAGGGAAGTATTATCGATCGATCAGTCGGCAACAGCTCGCCTCAGGAATCCGAAATGACAGGACACAATCTTGCAAATACTGTAGATTCAAATTTTGCGTCCTCACCGTTTTCTCAAATAAGTTAAGACACATTTTCTGCTTTTCAAAATGCGAATATTGCCGGTTAAAATACACTGCCGAATAGCACTGAGGAACATGTTTCAGACACCAGTGCATTGTTATTACAGTTAATGCAACAAACGGGACAAAGGCTACAAAAGTTAGACACAACGCTTGAACAAAATCAGAAACAAATGGGACAAAATCTTCAAAAGTTAGACACGATGGAACAAAATCAGAGACAAACACAGCAACAGCTTCAAAAGTTACACTCATTGGAACAAACGCTTGAACAAACACGTGAAGGTTTACCTGCTGAGTTACTTAAAATCGAATCGAAATCTCAAAAAGTCTGTAATGATGTAAAAACACAAATTTGTGAGCATTTTCAACCTATTTTTTCACGTCATGAAAATGTATTACAGAATCACGAAGCAGCCGTAAAAGAACTGCAAACTATTGTTCATGAAAATCAAGACACCTTGCAAGCTAAAACTGACTCAGTTGCATCTACCGATTCGGTTACGCAACTTGCAAAAACTCAGGAAAACTTAAAGGACACAGTAGATACGATTTCAACACAAATGGACACTCTGAAACTTGGTTCAGAAAAACACACTGAGGCAATCTGTTCACTGTCGGAGAATGTAGCTGAACTTTCGGATCAGTTCACTAACTTATCTACATAGGTAGATGATAATCTGAATGACACAAGACCCGTAGCCTTCACTGACACAGAAGAGTATGAACAAATTAGAAAATTCAAACAAAATCAAAATCAAATCAATACACAGTACAAAAGAGAAATCCGGGAAGTACAAGATCAGTTGACGCAGGTAATAGAAGAATGACATATTTCAGAGGACACTCGCGCTCCAATACGGGAAGAGGGACATAGAAATACGGAACAGCCACAAAACTTCAACATGAGGCACTTCGGAAATTATGAAAGAAATTGGCAAGGTACACCGAATTTTTAGATGGAACCACCGAAACGAAGTAACAATGACCGATATGCGACTTGCCGACATGATGATTTTGACTATAAGCTGTTTATTACTACACGTAAATTCAAAGCATTTAAGAATTCCGGCAACGACATTCATCCACAAGCGTGGCTTCATCAATTCTCTCATTGTTTTCCTCCCTACTGGTCATTATAGCACAGATTAGAATTCATGTGTGGCTATTTAGAGAAGGAACCAGCTGTAAGAATGCGATCGATCAATCACGATTGTCACAGTGAAGTAGAATTTTATCATGCCTTCCTCTCAGAATATTGGTCTCAAGCTACACAAGACCGAGTAAAACATAGCATCATAATCCAGAATGAGATTTTCACTCTGCAGCGGAGTGTGCGCTGATATGAAACTTCTTGGCAGATCAAAATTGTGTGACCAACCGAGACTCGAACTCGCATCCCGAGTTCGAGTCTCGGTCGGTCACACAGTTTTGATCTGCCAGGAAGTTTCGTAGCATCATAATGATGAAACATTTCGAACAATCTGAATTTTCCACTCTTGTGAAATATTTTGAAGACATGTTGCACAAGAATCAGTACCTGTCAACCCATACAGACCCTCAGAACTCATCCGCATTTGTTTAATCAAATTGCCTGAACATTGACGACATATTATTTTGTCAGGACGCTGCAAAGACGACATTGAAGCTTTACAGGGACTGTTACAAGAATTGGAAATTGACACTGACAATCGCGAGACGCGAAAACAGGAACACAACAATTACAGGACACATCCGTCACAATTCCGCAATGAAAGAAATAAAAACTGACACGACAAGGCTATTCTTACAACGTAAATCGTGACCAAAACAGACACCACCCATATGACAACCGTTGGCAGAGTAGTAATAATTACAGGGAAAGATAACCTCTCCGCGGTAATGACTATCACACAGACAATCAGAGAAACAGACAATATGGAAATCAAAATAATTATTATCAAGGGAGACAGAATAACGTCAGACACAGCGGTCCACCGCGCAGTTACGATTCCAGGAGAAATTCTCCACCACATGAACGACAAAAAAGAAACTATGTAAACTATCGACAAAACGATAGACCTGAATTTCATAAGAACTGGCGGGATTCAAACAGGGCAGGACCGTCTCAACAAGGTGAATTTGTAGAAGTTAGATCTCCAAATCCCAATAACGACGCGCACCAACAAAGAGACAATAGGCAATGACTCACACCGCCGGCAGCCACAAGACGTACTTATGAAGCTGGCGACATAGCTGCCGTGGCTAGTAATTATGTAGAAATGGAAGACATTAGGGTCATCTTACTCCAGGAACACGACGTAAAACATAACAACATTACATATTCTGTGATTCACATTACAGTAAATGACGTAAAATTTACGACAGTACTTGACTCTGGCAGTCTCATTTCAGTAATTGGTGAAACAACCTTTAGCAAATGCAACAAATCGAACGATTGCCCCACACTTCCATTACGTAAGATTAAATTACAAGGTGCAATCGTTGGAAAAAGTGTAGATGTACGCCAACAAACCAACTTAGAATTATTTTGTCAAAGCGACAGCTTCTCTATGAACTTTCTTATTGTTCCATTATTGCAGACGGAAATTATATTGGGAGTAGACTTTTTGAATGAATACAAAGCAATCTAAACTTTCACTAAGCTGAAATAAGTTTAGAGAAAGAAGGTAAGTCAATAGCTTTGAAATTTGAAGATTGGCTCTCAAACCATGACGAGGAAATTAATCGGTTTTACCTTCTGTTAGACAACAGTTCGGAATTTGCGACGGAACTAGACACTAACAATCACTCTGCAAGTACTGACAGGGATGATATCGACGGCATATTTGATACTAATGAGTTAATTCAGAATAAAATTCAAGAATTAAGAACTGTAATGACACTGATAGGCAGGATATTTTTGAGATTTTACAAGCACATTCCACAGTTTTTACTCAAAAATCAGGAACAATCAAGGGATTTCAATACCAGTTTCGTGTTCGTGAGCATACTAAATTTTGTGTTAGACCATACGTAATTCTGGCACATTATAGGGACCATGTTAGAACAGAAAAACAATCTATGGTTGACGAGGGCATTATTGACCCTGCAGTTAGCTCATACAACAATCCATTACATGTTGTTGAGAAGAAAAATCCATCGACCAGGCTTGTCTTAGATTCGAGACAAATCAATACTATCATCATTCCTGAAACAGACAGGCCGCAAACGCTGGAAGAACTTCTTCAAAATTTTAATGGTGTAAAATTGTTGTCTTCTATTGATCTCATATCCAGCTTTTATCAGATCGAACTTCATCCAGAATGTAGAAAATACACAGCTTTCCTTTGTTTCGGGGTTTGTTATCAGTTTCGGAAACTTCCTTTTGGTTTGAACATTTCTCCAGCAGCATTCATTCGCGGGATAAATTCGATAATACCTGATTTCTTAAAACGTCACATCACCTTATATGTGGATGATATTCTAATAGCAGAAGCCTCATGGGAACAACATAATCGCATCCTCAACAGTTTGTTACGTATTTTTGAAGAATCTGGAACCACAGTTAACTTGGAAAAGTCTGAATTCGGTAAGTCAAAGGTGAGGTTTTTGGGACATATTGTTTCTTCTGAAGGCATTCAGCCGGATCCTGAAAAGTTAGAAGCAATCAGAGCCATTCCAGTTCCATCCACAAAAAGGCAAGTCCGCAGTGTTCTAGGTCTCGTAAATTTTTATCGTCGTTTTCTGAATATGCAAATTCTAGTTACACCAAAACTTTGCTCTCTCACTGGAAAAAATGCTATCTGGAAATGGGACGAACAAGCACAATTGGAATTCAATTCTTTGAAAGAAACGCTACTTAACGCGCCAATACTAGCTCATCCACATCTGTCACAAGATTTCTGCCTTACCACGGATAATTCTAAAGTCGGTCTTGGTGCCAATTTATTTCAAGAAGCCATAGAAAATGACACTACTGTTCAGGAAACCATTGATTTTGCTATCTGAGTGCTAACAAAATCTGAAAAAATTATTTCGTTACTGAATTAGAAGCTTTAGCTATCGTTTGGGCATTTAACAATTTCCGTTTCTTTCTTTCTGGTAAGCACATAAAAGTATAGTGATCATGGTTTTGGTCCACGAACATGTTATCACATTCTTTGGACGACTTGTTATTTTAACAATATGGAAAAAAGAATTCGAAGAGTCTTGTCGATTTGTAAACTTTGTCAAAAGGCTAAACCATCTACTGTCTCACATCGTGCTCCATTGTTTCCTATCATTCCTTCTAAATTAAAAGAATTTGCTGTTATGGATCTCTTGGGACCCCTTGTCAGAACATCTTATGGATTTTCGTACGTTCTAGCCGCTGTTGAACTAACTTCAAAATTTGTTTCTTTCACACCGTTACGTAAAGCCACTGGGCGGTCTGTATCCAACGCCTTTGTTAAAAATTTCTTACGTGAAGTTGGACACGTCAATAAAGTCATTTCAGATAACGGACCGCAATTCATGTCTGCTGTTTGGTCACATATGCTTCGGAATCATAAAATCAAACCTGTTTTTATTTCATTGTACTCACCACATTGTAACCCGTCTGCACGGATTATGAAAGAGATCAACAAGCTTTGCAGACTTTATTGTCACAGAAAGCATCAGCATTGGTACAGATATTTACACTTATTTCAAAATGTGCTGAATGAAATGCCTCATGACTCCGCTGCTTTACCACCTATTCTTGTGCTGAAGAATGAAGAACCACCGAACAGAATCATAGAGCTTGTACCTTTCCCGAATACACGTAAACTTCGACACAAAGACATAATTGATTTGGCTATTAAACATATAAAATCTGCAGCAGACAAAAGGAGAAAACTACACGGTAAAGCAAATGCAAAGAAATTATATATTGGTCAGAAAGTTCTCATTAAAGCTCGTTCATTGTCACATAAGAAGAAACACTTGAGTCATAAATTCTTTCTGATTTACAATGGACCTTACAAAATCCGACGTATACCACATGATAATTGCGTTGAAGTTGAAACTCTGCGTACTAGGAAGAGTAAAGGATTGCACCACATTTCACATGTAAAACCGTTTATTGAGAGATAATCTGCTTTCTAACTTAGTCTTTGCCATAAAATTTTTCACTTCACGGTACTAGAACAATTTGTCACACTGAGAAACAGTTAACATGCAACAATGTTTTGAAGTTAACTATCCTGCCTAGAACCTAGGGAACATATTTAGACAGTATTTACGAGTGCGTTGTTACAGTGAACAGACGAGACAGTGTTATTCTGTGTGTACATTTTTGCTTGTTAGTTGCATAACAACTATAAGGTTGACATACTTAGAACATGTACCGGTACTGCTAATAAGATTTTAATGCAACATTTTGGTTTACTTGAAAATACATTCTGGATTTAAAGTACTTTCTGAGAGATACCAGATGACACAGTGGTTAGTTTATTTGACAGCAACACGATTATATCACGACGCTACTAATGAGTGACACAATTTATATTATTGCTTTTGCGCTGTATCTGTTTTATATCTGCACAGTTTTTCTGAATTCTTCTAGAAAGTAAAACATGTTTTAGTAGAACTTTTGTGGTATAGCTACAATGAGACAGCCTTTTCCGTAGCTCAACAATACGTTACAGCACAGTACTTTCTTCATCACGGCAATAAGCGACTAAGATATCTATACGCAAAGCATGTCACTTTTGTTTATGAGGAGGCGAGTACATTGACTTCAGCAGAGCTTTGCTCACAGAGGACGATAACTACGACAGTTCCACAGAATTATCTTACAGCAAGACCCACATTTAGCGCTACAGGACACGCATTTGAGTGATTAATTTTGTACTTACAACATTTATTTTTAAATATTTTTGAATTACAATGATACAAAGGTTTTCCGTGGTACATTTCATTCCATTGCTGTAATCTGTAACACCTGAGGTTATAATTACAGTAATCCCCAGGGGGGTACACACTTACTTTGTGTACCATGTGTTTGACAAGCACAAGGAGCCCTAGCTAATCTGGTATTTGCTTATACAACTTTACACATCGGTATCATATTTCTCTAACACTGAATTATGCAGCTATCTGATTATTTAACAGAGAAACAACAATTTTTTTACAATGTCAGTGACACATGTTTACGCAATTACACAGTTGGATAATTTCACACTTATTATATTGTATTTTGTCTGTACTGTGTGAACTGTTCATATTTTTTTCGGAACCATGGTGATACTAGGAGAGCTTTGAATGTCGTATTTGGTAAGGGAGCACGATTTTTAAAGTACGTTGGAGGTAGATGACACTATTGAAATGAGCAGAGAATTTTTTTTAGGTTTTGACATTATTGCTGAAAGCTACTATGTTTTTGAGATTTGACTGAGGTGCTATGATGTTATTTTTACGACGACGATGTGTATCATGCTCTTGAGGTATGTTTATGATCAATAAGCTGATGCTATATGAGGAATTTGATTATGCTACATATTTATAATGATGAAATATTGAAGAATGTTGACGAATATGTATATGTGTAATAAGGTAAGGAATAATGAGTAGTGGTTAGGGACGCTGATTTGTGAAAAAGGATGTTGGAAACCAAGAATCGTACTATAAGAGTAATGAAACGTGTGTAAATGTGTCAATGTGTTACAATGCCGCCGAAAATTTTTTGGACACTGTTATACACTCCTGGAAATTGAAATAAGAACACCGTGAATTCATTGTCCCAGGAAGGGGAAACTTTATTGACACATTCCTGGGGTCAGATAAATCACATGATCACACTGACAGAACCACAGGCACATAGACACAGGCAACAGAGCATGCACAATGTCGGCACTAGTACAGTGTATATCCACCTTTCGCAGCAATGCAGGCTGCTATTCTCCCATGGAGACGATCGTAGAGATGCTGGATGTAGTCCTGTGGAACGGCTTGCCATGCCATTTCCACCTGGCGCCTCAGTTGGACCAGCGTTCGTGCTGCACGCGCAGACCGCGTGAGACGACGCTTCATCCAGTCCCAAACATGCTCAATGGGGACAGATCCGGAGATCTTGCTGGCCAGGATAGTTGACTTACACCTTCTAGAGCACGTTGGGTGGCACAGGATAGATGCGGAGGTGCATTGTCCTGTTGGAACAGCAAGTTCCCTTGCCGGTCTAGGAATGGTAGAACGATGGGTTCGATGACGGTTTGGATGTACCGTGCACTATTCAGTGTCCCCTCGACGATCACCAGTGGTGTACGGCCAGTGTAGGAGATCGCTCCCCACACCATGATGCCGGGTGTTGGCCCTGTGTGCCTCAGTCGTATGCAGTCCTGATTGTGGCGCTCACCTGCACGGCGCTAAACACGCATACGACCATCATTGGCACCAAGGCAGAAGCGACTCTCATCGCTGAAGACGACACGTCTCCATTCGTCCCTCCATTCACGCCTGTCGCGACACCACTGGAGGCGGGCTGCACGATGTTGGGGCGTGAGCGGAAGACGGCCTAACGGTGTGCAGGACCGTAGCCCAGCTTCATGGAGACGGTTGCGAATGGTCCTCGCCGATACCCCAGGAGCAACAGTGTCCCTAATTTGCTGGGAAGTGGCGGTGCGGTCCCCTACGGCACTGCGTAGGATCCTACAGTCTTGGCGTGCATCCGTGCGTCGCTGCGGTCCGGTCCCAGGTCGACGGGCACGTGCACCTTCCGCCGACCACTGGCGACAACATCGATGTACTGTGGAGACCTCACGCCCCATGTGTTGAGCAATTCGGCGGTACGTCCACCCGGCCTCCCGCATGTCCACTATACGCCCTCGCTCAAAGTCCGTCAACTGCACATACGGGTCACGTCCACGCTGTCGCGGCATGCTACCAGTGTTAAAGACTGCGATGGAGCTCCATATGCCACGGCAAACTGGCTGACACTGACGGTGGCGGTGCACAAATGCTGCGCAGCTAGCGCCATTCGATGGCCAACACCGCGGTTCCTGGTGTGTCCGCTGTGCCGTGCATGTGATCATTGCTTGTACAGCCCTCTCGCAGTGTCCGGAGCAAGTATGGTGGGTCTGACACACTGGTGTCAATGTGTTCTTTTTTCCATTTCCAGGAGTGTATTTATAGGATTTTGTTTCTACACATTTGTGATGCACATTCTCGACCTGTGAAATTTTTTATATGAGACTGTCACTGTACTGCAAACTGCTGTCGTAATATTTCGGTAAGAAAGCCAAGTGACCTTGACGTAACGCGTTGTGAGCGACCAGCTGTGCCAGCCGCCTGGAGAAAAAGCCATTAGGTGGACAAAAAAGAGGCCATTAACCTTGCTATTGACATTCCTTTGTAGAAAGCAAAAATGACACACTATTACTTGGAAACATATGATTATACTGTGGAGCACGTACTTTGTGCTACTTGCTGATATGCTTACGAGTTGATGGGAAATATTCTTACATCTGCAAACCTGATTATGACAAGCGTCTTTCTACGAGACTTGAGAGAATTTCTACTGACCTATGAAATGCCACATGGCTATTGATTGATATTTTTAAGCTTTGCTTTACATAGTTGCTTATTTCATTTGATATCTGGTTTCCAGCTGTGTTACAGCATTGGTGATATAAAATAAAATTAAATGCATTTGCTAATGTGAACACTTTCTGTCAACAGATCTATTAAATAATAATTTTATGATCCACATTCTTCGAAAAAGGAGCACTTGGAAAGAAAAGAACAACAAGAAGGGACTAATAACAGTAACTGCATATAAATCTTCTTTTCAAGTACTTGGTAATTTTTTGTAGAATAAGTTTTTGTGGTGCACCACTTTAATTACATAGACATTAGAGATGTGCATATACATTTCCCTTGTATGCATTGTTGTCTTTAGTGTACTATTTTTTCTGCTTGTGGGTTTGTCATGTTTAGATATAAGTTATTATATTTGCTGCTGCTGTTTGCCAGGCATAGTGCTACTGAATTTCACTTTGTATTACTCTGTTAAGCCAGTTTTACTACTGATTTATTTTTCTTATTTGCTGCACATTGCCTTATATTATTTGTAATGTTGCATTTGCTTTGCTAATTTAAATATACTGCTGCTTGCTTTGCCAATTTCCATTTTTTTGTCATTGCTGTTTGTGTTAATTATTTTGTGCTGCTGCATTGCCTCGTCCCTTAGTATATACATCTGAGCTCAGTAGATTTAAGTTAGCTTAAGATGGGGTAGGGTATATAAGAGAACGAGCTGTGATGAATTGGAAGAAATGCATTGAGAAGCTATAAGAAAATGGTTTGGCCAAAAATGTATTTTTGAAAGAGGATATGAACAAAAAAGTAGGGTTTAGGGACAACAGGTTTAGGTAGGATTTTCTTGGTAATAAATGATGAGGTTAGATAATGGAAAATAAATAATGAGGTAAGAAATATGTGAACATATAAATACAGAAAGCATGCTTGGATAGGATTTTTTTCGTGGAAACAAATGTGGAAATAAGATGAAAGATCTATGGAATGAAGTTTTGGGTTGGACTGCAGTACCAAATGTTACACTGAAAACAAACCCTGTCCTTTCCTCCTGTGTTATTCTGCTATGTGTTTGTGCACTCTTGTGTATTTGTGTTTTTCCCGTCTTTATGTGTTTGGCTAATATGACTTATGTTGTAGAATTTTTCTAGTACTAAGCTACATTCACTATGATGAGGAATACTGTTATCCTGAAATATAATTTGCATTAATAACATGTTATTTTCTTTGTAAAGATGTTTATAGACATTGTTAATTCTGTTATGTTTCAATGCTCATGTGTAAAACTTATGTTTCGAAAACTATTCTCATTATTTTATAAATTTACTTATGTCATAATTCCTGTAACACTGATGTATATGTTATTTCGATTCTTTTGTAAAGCCCATATTACCACAAATGTTATCTGTATTGTTATGTTCTTTAATGATGTATTTTGTACCTTTGTAATTGTATTCTAATATTGTAAATTTATAATTGTATAGGCAGCAGTTCATCAAATTAAGTAACTTGTTAGCGTTAATTTCACCGCACACATTTCTGTTGGTCACAGTATATGCACAATATGTGAAAAAGAATGTGGATTGTTAGTGTTTACACATGTGTTAATATTCAGCAAGGGACTGGTTAACAGCATTGCTGGTTCTAAGGACATTTCAAAAAAAAAATTTTATGAGTGCACAAGTGGTGGTTTATGGACTTGCTATATTGTCCACAAGACTCTTCGATGGTGATTGTGGACCTGCACAGTCGCAGCAGATGGCTGCTGGCCGTCTCTACAAGGACTGCAGTGGGTCTGCACCTCTGGTGGCCCACCACTACCGTAATCTCTACCAGGACTACAGTGGATCTGCTCTGTGATGACCTACCTACCAATATTCTTCAAAACTTCTACTGACTCTGTTGTGGGTTTGCTCTGTTGTGGCCCATTACCTGTCTGCATGTCAAGAGTCAGCACTGTCTTTCCGTTGGAAGGACAACAATGCTTCTTCAAGACTGCATGGAAATCCACTACTTCCGTGTGCATTTTCTTTTAGTGCCCAGACTTTGAGAAAAAAAACTGCAATTTTACTGTGATGGATGATCAGGACTGTCTTTATGGACTGTGAGAAAACTTTAGCTTTTGACCAACATTGTATCAATAAGTGTGTGCATTTGATATCTTTGATATTGTAATTATGAATATTTTTTTCAAATCTGTATTGACCAAGGCCCAAAACTATTTGTAAAATTTTTTGTGGGGAGCATGGGGGCTATGTAACTAGGCTGTATAGGTTTTTTTATTGGTAACGCCACGTAGCGCTCTGTATGAAAATCACTGGCTGTGCTGTGTGCAGTCTGTGGCTGGTCTGCATTGTTGTTGGCTATTGCAATGTTGCGCAGTTGGCTGTTAACAGCGCGTAGCGTTGCGCAGTTGGAGGTAAGCCGCCAGCAGTGGTGGATGTGGGGAGAGAAATGGCGGAGTCTTGAGAGCAGATGATCTGGACGTGTGTCCATCAGAGACAGTAAATTTGTAAGACTGGATGTCATGAACAGATATATATATTATGACCTTTGAACACTATTAAGGTAAATACATTGTTTGTTCTCTATCAAAATCTTTCTTTTGCTAACTATGCCTATCAGTAGTTAGTTCCTTCAGTAGTTTGAATCTTTTATTTAGCTGGCAGTAGTGGCGCTCGCTGTATTGCAGTAGTTCGAGTAACGAAGATTTTTGTGAGGTAAGTGATTTGTGAAACGTATAGGTTAATTTATTCAGGGCCATTCTCTTGTAGGGATTATTGAAAGTCAGATTGCGTTGCGCTAAAAAATATTGTGTGTCAGTTGAAGCACAGTCATGTATAATTTTTCTAAGGGGACGTTTCACTAGTAGACTTAGTTTGGCCAGCAATGCCTTTTTTGTCAGCGCTGCTCTGCTTCTGACGTCTTCCTTCCTCCATCCGTCATTAGTTATTTTGATGCCTAGGCAGAAGAATTCCTTGACTTCATCTGCTTGGTGACCATCAATCCTGATGTTAAGTTTCTCTGTTCTCATTTCTGCTACTTCGTCCTACCTTCGTCTTTCTTCGACTTACTCTTAATTCATATTCTGCACTCATTAAATTATTCATTCCATTCAACAGATCATGTAATTCTTCTTCAGTTTCACTCAAGATAGCAATGTCATCAGCGAATCGTATCATTGACATTCTTCCACATTGAATTTTAATTCCACTCATTAACCTTTCTTTTATTTCCGTCATTGGTTCTTCGATGTACAGATCGAATAGTAGGGGTGAAAGACTTCATTCCTGTCTTACACCCTTTTTAATCCGAGCACTTCGTTTTTGCTCGTCCACTTTTACTATTCCCTCTTGGCTCTTGTACACATTGTGTATTACTTGTCCCTCCCTGTAGCTTACCCCTATTTTTCTCAGAAAAGTTTTTGGAAATTTATGGTAAGTTCCTATGGGACCAAAACTGCTGTGGTCTTCGGTCCATAGGCTTACACATTACTGAATCTAACTTTAACTTATCGTAAGACACACACCCATGCCCGAAGGATGACTGGAACCTTCGACGGGTGGAACCGCACAAAACCGTGACACGATGCCTAAGACCGTGCTGCTACCCCGCGCGGCATTTTTGTCAGAATTTCGAACTTCGCCCATCATTTTTTACATTGTCGAATGTTTTTTCCAGGTAGACAAATCCTATGAACGTGCCTTTATTTTTCTTTACCCTTGCTTCCATTATTAACGGCAATGTCAGAATTGCCTCTCTGGTGCCTTTGCATTTCCTAAAGCCAAACTGATCGTCATCCAACACATCCGCAATTTTCTTTTCCATCCCCTTATTCTTGTTGGCAACTCGAATGTATGAGCTGTTAAGCTGATTGTGCGATAATTCTCGCACTTGTTAGCTCTTGCAGTCTTCGGAATTGTGTATGATATTTTCCCGAAAGTCAGATGGTATGTCACGAGACTCATACATTCTATAAACCAACGTGAATAATCGTTTGGTTGCCACTTTTCCCGTTATTTCAGAAATTCCAATCGAATGAATTTTTATAATATGTGTATCTTCATAAGAAAGACAATGTTAATTGGAAGCTGGTTCATGCTTAGGGCACTTGTATTGTAAAATGTAAAAGGTGCAGTGAAGTCCCTCCACAAAGGAAGTGGCATGGCGCGATGTAAAAGGTGGTTTTGGCGGTCGAACTGTGCGGCTCCTTGGTGGGAACGGTAAGTAGTAAGTGGCCAGCCGTAACATGGTACACTTCTACGGTGCCAAGTGGGCAATTGGAAGCTGCTTTGCAAGGGATTTTTACCTTGGATGTGGATCAGGATATTGTTTGGTGTTCTCGGCAAAAAGGAATGGCTCTAATATGTTGTAAATCCGACGCCAAGAAGAGATTTTATAGAGCATTCGAACATCAAGAGCTGCGAGTAGTTAGCCGCCATATCGCTTGCCACCAAAACTTCACCACAACATCACTAACTTCATACATCCAGATACGTATATGTGCATGGACCAGTTAATTTGTGTGAGTGGTTTTAATAATAATCCAAATACATACAGTAACATTTCAGTATTGATTTAAGTAAAGATCTTGAGTGTAGCTGTTATTAGTATGAGTTTAGTGCAAATTTGCTTTCCATGATTACTGGAGTGTGCGTTACTGATAACTGCTGCTACACATAGCTCAGAGTATCCTACGTCAGTTTGTATCCTATGCGCTATTCAAAGGGAAATATTAGTGAAAGTAACTTTAATAACCATTATCCATTTTCTTAAACATATAGTTCCAAATTAATGTGCCCAATTGGGCTGGTGACTGTTCATTTTTTTTTATTCGCATATGAATTTTATCACTTCCATTAACTCCCAAGGTTAAATTCTGTTTAGTTTTTCTGTTAATTTCGCCATAGCCAAAATTATAGTCCTATACCTCTATCCATTGCACACACGCACGGTCAAAATTTCAAAATCCTCTCAGAGGGTAACATTAGCTTGTTTCACGGGAAGTTAGCGTTGTACGTGGCTTTTCCCGTGACAGGTCTAAAGGTTCGGTTGTTAGGGAAGAGTGACGTGTAGCGACAGGCTAGTGTTATAGGTAGGCAGACACAGTCAATGCTGCTGCGCCCGCGCCCCCAGTTAACCTCCTCCACTGTCATACAATACACGTCGGCAACAATTAAACTACTCAAGCTTTTAGTCGCAGGTCCATTGTTTCAATGTAGCTTTCTATTTACTTGTACACAGTTGAACGTGTTTACGACGAATAGTGTGTAACGTGTTGTGCGCCATGAACACTGAGAAAAGAAACGTCGTTTCGTAGATAGCTGACCATCCTGGAACATTTACATATGGCGGAATTGTTTTACTTTTGCGAGAAAAACGCTTCGTGCAAAAAAATTTTTCAAACCAGCATGTCAAGACAAGTCTTCATATCGCAGGAATGCAGAAGAAAGGACCACGAACACAACTTCTGACAACAGGAAGTTGCAGCTGTAGGGATTTGTCCAAAGGTAACCAAAAAAGTCGATTTAACATGGATCTGTGTGATGCATTTATTGAAAGAAATATTCCTCTTCACAAACTTACAAACACTACTTTCAAAGGCTTCCTGCGCAAATATTGCTTAAATCAAAATAACCAGATCAATCAACATTGCGTAAAAATTACATACCTTCAATTTACATAAATGTTATGGAATAAATACGCAGTGAACTCAAAGACAGCATTACCTGGATTTCAGTTGACGAAACTAAAGACACTTGTGGCAGTTATATAGCAAATTTAATTGTTGGTTCTTTAAAAGAAGAGTCTTCTTCTTTATATTAGCGGCCTGCAAAGTACTTGAAAAAATAAATCGTTCTAAGATCGCCTGATTTGTGAATGAGGGTATGAGAAAAATATTCCCAGAATCTTCTGCAGATGAAAGGGTGTTTGTATTTATTTCAGACTCTGCTCCCTCTATGATCAAAGCAGGAAAAGCTCTCCGAGTATTTTATCCCAATCTGATTCATGTTACATACTTTACTCTTGGAGTAAATTGCCTTGCTAAAGAAGTACGTTGCACGTTTGTGAATGTAAATAAACTGATTTCATCCGCAGAGAAAGGGTTTCTAAAGGCTCCTGCTCGCATCAAGACCTAGAAAGAAAAACTACCAAATGTTCCTTTACCTCCTGAAACAGTGGTAACTTGTTGGGGTACGTGGGTCGAAGCTTTGTTGTTCGACAGTGCACATTTCGAGGCCATTAGAGCGGTAGTAAACGATTTCGATAGTGCAGACGCTTTGGTAGTTGGCCTGTGCAAAGAAATTTTTAATGATTCCGGTATTACGAAAGACATTGCTGTGATTAGCACTCATTTTTCCCATATACCTGCAAGTATTAAAAAGCTTGAAACTCAAGGTTTGGCGCTCAATGAATCTGTTCAGTTAATGAATGAAATTATTCTATTGATCTCCTCATTACCGGAGGTATTCCCAAGAAAACAAAAAAAATATATTTGAAAATATTTTAAACAATAACCCAGGCTATGAACCCTTGTGCCTAATTGATAGTTTTGTTAACGGGATGGGGGAACTTTTACCAGAAACAATAAATGCCAACATAGCACCCAAATTCAAATACTGCACAGTTGCCTCACTTGATGTAGAACGGTCCTTTTCTGCCCATTAAAATGTTTTGAGTGATCAAAGACACGATCTTACTACTGAACATTTGGAAGAGTACTTGGTCGTTTATGTTTACAATTGTAGAAAAATGTAAAATAAATTGTAAATTAAGCTTTGGTTCAAAAGTATTAGTTAAAATTTAATACTGTTAAAAAAAATTCATTATTGTACGTTTTTTTAATAAAATATTACAGAGATTTTGAGGGTGCTGCTGTGCGTGCGGTATATCTCGAAGTTGGTCATGTACATATCGATCGTTTCGCTGCGACTCACTCGCATCGCATTCGCTTGCTACCGACAACAGTAGCGAAGAGAGAACAGTTCTCGAAACACGGTATGCGTCCCCATCTTGGAAATTTTTGAAAATGATACCAAAAAGGACCCGTTCCTGGCCCCTACCATAAAGTATTCAGAAAATGATATAAGCGTTCTAAATGTTCCGATTTTTCGCGTTGCCCTCGCTCTTCCTCGTAACTGATACGCACAGGTTCGACTGTGAGGTATAATGCACGCAGTAACTGCCATTATTTTTTATTAATTGATATTGCATATTTCAACGCTTTTCGTGCATTTTTAAGGCCTTTTCATGCATATTTGCGCGCATATGTTAAGGTTTTTATGATGTATATAATCCGGTCTCTAGTTATCAATGTACCAGCATTTCGAATTTGCAATGGCTTATCTCGCACCTACATTAACCATTGATTTTGCAATGTTAATCACTTAAATATGTTACCTAGACAAATGTTTTCCAGAAATTTCGTTACTTTATTATTTTTTGGTAGTGCAATTTTTTTCCGTCGGTGTCTTACTTGTAATTATTGAGTTTATGTAGCCTTGTAAGTTGCTGTAAGTAAGCTGATGCCTGATGATGTCCTGTGGGCAGAAAGTGGATGTAAAAGTAAAAAAAAAAAATGGTTCAAATGGCTCTGAGCACTATGGGGCTTAACATCTGAGGTCATCAGTCCCCTAGAACTTAGAACTACTTAAACTTAACTAACCTAAGGACATCACACACATCCATGCCCAAGGCAGGATTCGAACCTACGACCGTAGTGGTCACGCGGTTCCAGACTGAAGCGCCTAGAACCGCTCGGCCACATAGGCCGGCTGTAAAAGTAAGGAAGTTTTATCAGCAGCTCTTGGCGGGGAATTATCACTTTTATCGAATGCGAGCAAACTTTCAGCATCCTGCATTTTATGCCCATAGCAAGCCTGCTTAGTCATATAACGACAGGCCGAGAGTAGCGTTTTTGTGCTCTCGCTAGATCTCTATGACGTCAATGTAAATACCCCGAATAAAGGCGCAGCTGGAGCGTTTAAGCTACTGGAGCGGTGTTGGTCGCGGAGCGGATCACGACCTTCTAGGAGCAGCTTCAACTGGAGCCCCGTGCGTCGCATATTGGATACAGAGGAACGAAGCGCACTCTGAATGAGGAGGGCACTGCTTGCTACAGAGGTGACGCGAGGCGGGATTGTCTAGCGAGCCAGGGGCTGCTAGCGAGATGAAGCGCAGGCGGGATTTGTTCGCAGTGGCGCGGCGCAGTGCCTGCGCGATTCTTGGATTGCCGGCGACGTGGCTTATTGTTTTCTTGAGTGCGCCTGCCGCCGGCGCCAGCACAAAGTGACTCTGCAAAGGCGGAGCGGGGCTCCGCGCCGCCTAACAGGGCTTTTATGAGGCGCCCGGCGCCCGCTCCACCCGCTGCCCTCCCCCGCACAACCCCCCTCCCCCAGTCCGTCATACCATCCCCTCCCACCGAATTTTAGAGACGCGCTGCTCCCTGCTTCACCTCCTTTGCAAACTCCTCTCGACGATGTCTCTACGCCGCGCGCAGATCAGCGCCAAAGGAATTAAAGGAATTAGCCACATTCGCTGGGAATGTCTGTGCTTTCTCTTGCACTCCTTCCAAGTCCGTTTTATACGACCGACTTTCTGGTCAAAGTAGACTATTCGAAGTGCCCGCGCACTTGCACCTGCGCGTAAATCGGAAACCAACCAGGACGCCAGTGTGTCTATGACGTCAGTGATTTATTGATTGTGCCCCCGGTTCGCTGACGCAAGTTGCGACCCTCTGCCTCTAGAGGGATCCGAATTGTAGCTTGTGACGCGGTGGTGTGTAAAGTAAATAAGTCTGTGCGTGAGAAACCCTCAGAAAACTTAAAGCGCGAATCCGAAGACTTCGTCGACACAATGAGCAGCTTCTCCTTCAGCATGACACTGGAGCGCTGCGACACCTGCAACAATATGACACCGTAGGTGCACTCTCTGTTGATCCATTGTGGACATCGGGCAGAGGCTGGTCAAATATTTAACATTGAAATTCAGCAAACAACCGCACAATTGAGATGTTATTTTATTTATTTTTCCTACCAGTGTCGGCAATTAATTATGCCATCTTTGGGCCCCATATGCACCTCTCAAAAATAATCGATATTGGCATTCAGTGGCCATGTGTTTCTGAATGTCATGAATTCGTAGTTCATGCGCTTCCTTCGAAGACTTGACTGCAACTACTGCGACTGCAGTCAAGTCTTCGAAGGAAGCACTTGGACTACGAATTCATGACATTCAGAAACATATGGTCACTATACGCCAATATTGATGATTAAGGTGCATATGGGGTCTGGAAATGGCATAATGAATTGCCTAAACTGGTAGCAAAATTGAAATAACATCTCAGTTGCACTGCTATTTGTAGAGTTTCACTGTTAAATAAACCCTAGGTTCACTGTCGTCGATCATCCTCCAAACGGTCCCAACTTGGCCCCATCTGATTTTCATGCGTTTGCAAAACATAAAGAACACCTTCCAGGACTTCACTTTGACAGTGATGAAGTGGTGCAAACAGAGGTAAGGCTGTGGCTGCGACAACCAAACCAACCACTGTACAGTGACAGTATCAACAAACTAGTCTCTTGTTCGGAGAAATGTATTCGTCGCCAGGGCGACTATATTGAGAAATAAAAGTGTAGACACGAAGAATAAATATATGGAATGGTAATACAGTTTATTTTATTTAAAAAGCTTTAAGAATTTGCACATAAAAGAATTTGGAGGCGTTACTTTTCAGCAGGCCCTCGTAGAAATTAATTTTGTGTTTTCGTGTCTTCTTTATCTTTATTTTGCTGTTTACTTTGCTTTCGTGAGACACTGAAAAGTTACACAAGCTCCTGATATTTTGCTTACCGTGTTCTCCTACAAAAGAGATGAAATATCTGAAAACGAAAAGGTATTTACGTTTTACAAGAAAACAAGATACAAAGAATAAAGCAATAAGGCGCTGTTTACTGCGATCTAGATATCGTTTGTGTTAGCAAGTATGTGTTGCATCGAGCAGATGAATGTGTATGTTCTGAAATGTTTTCATGATACTTTCCTTATTCTTTACGTTCACAGAAGTGTACAGAATTAACGACACAGGCTTTGACAAGAGTTTTCACTAAGAATAGTCCTACTGCGTTGGTCGTTAACAATATTACCATTGCTTTGTTTCACATTTGGTTACTACATTTCGCTGTTTTCGCAAAACTGATAGTCCCTCACGACCTCAGTTCCCCCATCAGATGCGCAACTGACGGTTCTCGCAACACACGCAGTTTTGGCGCTGACGTGTTAACGAAAATGACCGCTCTAGACAGACGGGACTCGGTACAGAAATAAAGCGACAGAGATGCTCCAGAAGATTCACTTGTCTCGAGTAGTTGGTTGAGACAAGAAAGTCGATGTTGTAGAACGGACTTTATGACGAGCCCCGCTTCGCCAGCAAATACGTCTACATCTACATTTATACTCCGCAAGTCACCCAACGGTGTGTGGCGGAGGGCACTTTACGTGCCACTGTCATTACCTCCCTTTCCTGTTCCAGTCGCGTATGGTTCGCGGGAAGAACGACTGCCGGAAAGCCTCCGTGCGCTCTCGAATCTCTCTAATTTTACATTCGCGATCTCCTCGGGAGGTATAAGTAGGGGGAAGCAATATATTCGATACCTCACCCAGAAACGCACCATCTCGAAACCTGGACAGCAAGCTACACCGCGATGCAGAGCGCCTCTCTTGCAGAGTCTGCTACTTGAGTTTGCTAAACATCTCCGTAACGCTATCACGCTTACCAAATAACCCTGTGACGAAACGCGCCGCTCTTCTTTGGATCTTCTCTTTCTCTTCCGTCAACCCGAGCTGGTACGGATCCCACACTGATGAGCAATGCTCAAGTATAGGTCGAACAAGTGTTTTGTAAGCCACCTCCTTTGTTGATGGACTACATTTTCTAAGGACTCTCCCAATGAATCTCAACCTGCTACCCGCCTTACCAACAATTAATTTTATATGATCATTCCACTTCAAATCGTTCCGCACGCATACTCCCAGATATTTTACAGAAGCAACTGCTACCAGTGTTTGTTCCGCTATCATATCATCGTACAATAAAGGATCCTTCTTTCTATATATTCGCAATACATTACATTTGTCTATGTTAAGGATCAGTTTCCACTCCCTGCACCAAGTGCCTCTCTGCTGCAGATCTTCCTGCATTTCGCTACAATTTTCTGAAATAGATGTAGATGTTGCTCCTTTCTACTACAATGCAAGCTTTTTGCGAATGATTGACACAAAATTAGGTGTGGTTCAGTGGATCTCGTTGATCGATGACTAAGTCGGACTTGCGAACAGTGCACTCCGGCACTGACAGGAGTACAGTTAGCTAGTTAGCGGGTCCGACTAGAGCTTCCGACTAGTGCGAAGCCTCTATCTACAATTATCATAGGAGGCGGATATGCGGAAACGGATGAGGCGACTACCTGATGAAAAGCGACGGGAGTGAGCTATGCACTGCTGGTGCCAGTCTCCATCGATTCTCGTCACGATCGTCTGAGTCGATTTTCGATGCCTGCTTCGCTTCTTACCTTTGGCGGATGGCTATTTAACTGCGGCGCGCGCGCTCTCTTCCCTTCAGTTCAGGTATCAGCTGTGTCAGCGTCAGTCATGTGTGGCGTGGTGCCTGTATGCAGCGTGGCGAGTGGTCGACGAAGGAGCGTGGGCCGCTGCTGCGGCGTGTTTGGCCGTTGTACTGCAGATCCGCTGCCGACGGCGATTGAGGTCTCTTGGATATGTGAAGGACAGATTTCCTTCGCGTCTCTTGCATGCGATTCAAAGTCAATGAACTGGAGTCGTCGATGTGTTCCGGTGGATTCTGTTCATGATAACTGAATACTCCTGTGCACTGAAAACTATCTTGGCTGTTTCAGTTACCTTTGATCTTGCTGCCTGTTGGCGGCACTTAAGGGAGTGCTGGTGACGCACAACCAATAGACATGAAGCCGTGTTTAACGCATACCAAGTAGTGCGTAAGTTTGTGCCTGGCGTTCAGAAGCGGTCCGAAATATTTTCTCTAATTCCTTTTCTGTTTTATTATTTTATTTGTTGTTTTAGAGGTTGTCTAATCAAATCTTAAGAGCCACTGTCACGTATGTTAAGTCTGCTTATGGCTCATTTGTGCCGCGTAAAATTAAAGCGTTATTGATAACTGGTTGGGTTAATATCCTGTGTATCTGCTGCGTCAGAATGTTGTCTGCCGCTGATGTGTTTATGTTTCAGATAATTGGGGGTGGTCGACGCGAGCGAGCTCCGATCGGCGTATCACGGTGGAAGAGTGGAAATGAAGGACCTGGACTGGTGTCTATGGTTACGTTGTTAACGTGCGGCAATTCCATCTCGTCGGTGGAGCGTTGTGGTTTTCCGGAAGCTTACTTGTAGATCAGAGTTGAGTATATTTTTATTTCACCTTCTGGTCCGTGCATCTCCTGTATTCTTTAGATCCTTTCGGTTTGCTTGCGTTCATCACGAATTTACCGGTAAGTGCTCTAGAGTACACAGTTTTAATCTGCCAGGGAGTTTCATATTTGAAAAACAGTTTCAATGTAAGTTGCGAAGATTGTGAGGTTTAGTTATGGCAATGGTTTTATTTAACGAAAGTTGGTTAAGAAAATTGTGAAAGATCTGAGTTTGTTGGACTTAATGTATTCTTCGGCTGTTGGTAGCAGTCAGAGTTTTCATGTGATTCATGTGCAAAACTGTTCCATCTAAGTCATGAAGTTTGTGTGATTTAGTTCTCTCAGCCATATTTGATTAATGATGCTTTAATGAACATTGTTTTAATTAATGAAATTGGGTTGAGATAATTTTGAAAAATATGTGTTGCTACTGTTAATTTGATAAGAGCAATATGTTTGTAATAAAGAAGTGTGTGGAAACTACAAATTGGTTATGTCTTTAATTTCGATGTGTCGAAAGACTCCACAGATCAGGGAGTGTATTGACTCTGTTCTGATATATACATGGTGATTCTGTGGTGGTGTAACAAACACTCAGAGAAACAAGTGTAAGTGTATCAATTTTCGGTTAGGAACACTAGTCCTATAACGATAGAGTAGAAAGCTATAAACGAAAATCTACTCAAGTTCCGCCATAGCCTCGCGCAGCGTTCGAAGTAAGTGCCCCGCCGACCAGTGCGGCCGAGCGGTTCTAGGCACTTCAGTCTGGAACCGCGCGACCGCTACGGTCGCAGGTTCAAATCCTGCCTTGGGCATGGATGTGTGTGATGTCCTTAGGCAGTTAGGTTTAAGCAGTTCTAAGTTCTAGGAGACTGATGACCTCTGGTGTTAAGTTCCATAATGCTCAGAGCCATTTGAACCATTTTTCTGAAGTAAGTGCCCCAACTTCCTAACACTGATCATGGCGTACAGAATTCCCGCAAAATAGTCCCCAATACCCTTACATAATTTCCGCTGTTGTTGGACTAGTGGCGGCACACACGTAACTTGATGTCAGACAGACCGAATATCATACTTCCACGTTACAGTAATAATGAGTTACTGCAGAAGTTACCCAAGCTGCTGCATTAACAATAGTTGTTCAAGGCGTCCCCCCTACCCAGCGTATTGCAGTCGTGGCATCATCACTCAAAGCTGTGTCGTATCCGTTTCATTATCTCTGGTGTGTTCTGAACAGTGTCGCTGCCAGCGAGAATTCTTGCCAGGAGATCCTCTTCACTCCCGACAGGCGTCTCGCACGCATGACCTCTCACACGACCCCACAAGAAGAGATCAAACGGCGTGAGATCATGTGAACGTGAAAGATGATTATTGTTAATGAAGTAAAAGATCGACGCAGCGGACACCAAGTGAAAAAGCTACTCCTTATGTTTCAGACATAGACTGCCATAAAAATGCGAAGGAACTGTTAATCAGGACTCAGGGAGAAGTTGTAGTCTAATTCACAATCGATTTATTGATCTTAGACATACAAGACAACAAAATTATTAAAGAAACATCACAAATATTTATTTAACAAACGCCTTTCTAACATGGGATCCATGGTGGACAAAGTGATCTGCTGGGGATCGACACATGACACTAACCAGAACACTACTCGCTGTATCTGACTTCATACACGTGAATCCAGGTTATGGCATCAAACTACGCCACCACCAAGCATCTATATTCACCATATAAAAAAAGGAAAAATATGGTTTGTGAGAACAGGGTGCTGAGAAATATATATTTCAGCTCTACATCGCAGCAGCGAATACTTTACCGCCCTGCTGGTCAAGGTGGCACACCCCGATGCGTTCAGCGACTGAAGTCATGGACGGCGGCAATCTGTTGTTAAATGCGCGTTCCCGAAAAATTGCAAGTACTCGGTCTCACGTTCAGTTAATTCAGAATGCAGGTACTACTCTATGAGCCTCTGAAACCACAATAGATTCCAATGTGCAGGTGGACCTGTCTGCCAAACGAATTTGACTCTGTGTCACAACTGTGCGTGACGGAATACGTCAAATGCTTAGACGGCTGACTAAAGACAAATAAGTACACGCACGCGTCACTCATTGTGACCATGATGATATAAGCAGTACCTCTGATGGTTCAGAAGGTGACTGGCACAGGCTCTAAGTCGCACACTAGGAAAGGACACAAGTCTCACCGTTTCGGTAGAGACCTGCAGTTCTTCACTACTGAAGCGCAAGTACAAGAGACTTGTACTAGAGTGATCCTTCTTCTTTCCAAAGTGTTTCCTCCTCAGCTTGGTTCCAAAAGCACATTTCTCTTTTTTGACTTCCCCCTCTTTCACACAAGCCAATCACAAGCTGGAGCCCAGCATTCTAAGCTCGGAGAATGGTCTTTACACTGCAAACTGATTTGACCAATCAGAGACTTTAAAGTTAATTGGCAGAAAACAGAAAAAAATTCAGCTTCGCAGCCTCTTTCCCACATGTTTGCCATGTCTTCTGCTAACAGAATACAGGGTGTAAGCACAGCCCTCCATAAATAGCTTGTTATCTCCTCTGTTGTGTCCATTTGAAAGTTTCCAAAGAATGGCCATAAACTTGTAAAAAGCTTCATGCTCTCACAAACATATTTTGAAACAGAATCTGGACGTCTGGACACCAGTTTCTCTGTCCCACAGACATTTTCAGAACGTTTACATTTCTTTTGGCAGCTTGCCCCAGAACGAGGGTCCTTCCTCTGATTTATTCTGGCCTACAATGCGCCGTCGGCGACATTTCGGCGCTAGGCTGTATACCTGGACGTCTGCCCCCTATCTGGCAACAAGCTAACGTGTTTTGTGCAATGCGACCGCTGCACATGGCCATCTGGAAATGTCTCCTCATCGTTCCCCAGAAAAACGTGCTTTGTCAGCCCACCAACGCTGTGCTTTTACTGCAGTCATTTAAATCGGCACCCTGTTCCTTTGAATGCAGGTAAAGCTTACCGTATTTCCTTCCCTAGAGCACGCAAACAAGACCATAAACTAGTGCCCACCATTTCATCATAATGTATGAAGTCAAATCGCAGTAGATCGTATTCCCTAAACCGAATCAGAAGTGAGAGTGCCCTGTAATGTCTCAAACGTGCTGGCCAGGAAACAGAACCTGTTCTGCATGTGCACTTTTCAGGAAACGTCCGATCTAGGCATTCACGAACCCACAGTCCAAAGTGAGGTGGGCCTCCATTATGTTGGAACCACTTCCGCTGACGAATAACAAGTGGGATACATTTCAGGAATCTGGGCAGTGTGTACCGTTACATTTATTCCACTGTCAAAGATATCAGAACGATTTTCACTTATAACTTTCGACTCGGGGTTCCTTACCTCAAATTGATACCTTTATCCCTGCAAGTCTGTAACATCATCACGGAATCACACTGTACTTTACTTGTCGTACAATGAAGCAGATACACTGAAGTTTATGTACGAGGGGACTTCAAAATGTAAGTCTAACTTTATTATGGCATGCTGAGGAACTCTTACGCACTAAACTTCAAACTGACAGACATATGACAGTATTGTTCAACATATTCACCAAACCCCTGTAAACAACGGTCAGAAGGTTCTACCAATCTTTCAGTTCCTCAACAGTAGTTACCTGCTCCTTGGTTGCTGAGCCATGTGAGAAGCACTGTATAAACGTCCTCATCTTAGGAGAATCTGTGGTTACTATGCACCAGTTTCTTGACTGCCTGGACGTTGTCATATGTGGCCAACATCTATGGCCTTAAATCCCGATAACCATCACCCATGTCCATGCTGGCAGCATTTCGCTGCTTCTGGAGACACTAAATTCGGTCCACATACCGAGTGAATTTCACGGTGAATCTGTGCGAAATTTAGACGTTTTGTCCACAAGAATCGTACCTTCCCGCTTACTTCAGCTTTGAGGTACGTTTTCAGTTAGCAGGTCATTTCACTCACACAATTGCGATGCATCTGTTATCCGTTCCGCAGCGGGGGTGTGGTCTGCAGGAAACTCGGAACACTTGCTCCCTCCTGACAATGCGTCACTCTTGTTGCACAATGTTCTCAGTGTGGACCAACATGTGGATCAGTCCCCTCCTAGTTTCGTGGATTCTTCTTGTAAAAGTGCCATATCAGTGAACGCTACTTCATTGATAACAGGAAAATCATACGTCATAATGGAGATCGGATATGTGGTTCATTGTCTAAATATCGGTCCTTTGCCAAAGGTGGAGGAACTTCTAATCTGCACAGGCGTTTTAAACGATGGCACCAACAACGATGAGGGGGCCCAAAACATTAAGAAGTTCTGGAAATGAACACACTTCGTACGCAGCGATAGGAGAGTAAACAATTTTATTATACCAAGATGACCGGTCTCAACAGCCTTATGCTGCCATCATGTCATCTTATGGAATTTATGCCGGCAGCGTCGTACTGGGCGGCAAGATTGCTCAAGTCATGTTCGCCGTCAGCATTAGTGGATGTACGAGGATTTTCTGGATTTTATCAACAGTGTACATTTTATCAGCTGTGTACATTTTATCAAATCAGTTTTAATCAAGATGTGTATACGTGGAGAGTGTCTTTTGTGCTTTGACTTCGTGTAATGTAACATGGCAGTTTTATAACAGTTTCAATAACATCAGATGATGGCAGCATAAGACTGCTGAAACCTGTCATCTTCAACAATAAAAATGTCTACACTGCGATTGTGGCGTACGAAGTGGGTTCATTTCCCACCATAGTGATTACCCCACAACACAACATGTGCACGAATGCTTCGTATGCATTCGACAGTTCATATAGTACGGTGTTTGACGAAGCTCGTTATGAAACTGTTTAGTGTGACTCTCGCTGTGGTGCGGCCACATGACTGCAAGACATCATTCGAGTGCTTACGATCGTGGACGAGCAGTTGGACGACTCGAAGGCGGTCAAAGTGTCACTACTATGGCCAAAGTAATAAGAGAGTCCAAAAGTGTCATCTCACGATTAAAAATGGGGGCTTAAGGTGGAAATGGTATGCGAAAGCGTGCCGGTGATAGTAGATGGAACACCGCACAGCAAGAGGATCGGTACGTAGCCCTAGTGGCGAAATGGAACGACTACCGGTACCGGTGTCTCTGCCAGAACCATATCGAAATCAGGCTGCCTTCAACAACGTTCCACTTCAACTACGCCACCGTCGAGAAAGAGTTCGTTGGTGCAGCCAGTATGTTGGTTGAGGTCACCAACAGTGATCCAGAGTGATGCTCTGTGACGAATCCCGCTTCACTGTGGCAAGTGACTGCGGCCACCACTTTGTGGGATGCAATTGACAGACGTGTTTCTCAACGTATACCCCCTCCTCGAACCGCGCAAGAACTGAAAATTTCCTTGAGAGAAGAAAGGGCCAATATCCCCCAAGGACTACTCAACAGTTTAGTAGGCAGCGTGAGTAACAGGTAAAAAATGTGCAGTAGCTCCTTAGGAGGGCATATTCCTTACTGAGAGTCCGCTGTCGTACTTTATGATGGGAGTCTGACCTGTACCATTTTTGTTATAAATGTACCACTCCACCTCTTATGTATGTACTGTGTTCCACGTCGTCCATCATTGCTTGTGATTATTCATATCCAACAATGTCTCTGTTCCTTAGTAATTGTCAAGAAGCGTAGATCGCCCTTACAGTCTCTTTTTATAGGTAGCAGCCAGCTACAACAGGTTCAGGCCTAATCTGTCAGTCGTATATATAGGTTTTGTATAGGTAACTTGCTACAGCTGTTAAATACTTGAAGAAAAGCATTTCTATAGCCATCATCTGCAGACATTCAACTGTATTCCTTACCGGTTTCGATTTTTACAAATACCATCACTGGAAGAAAAGCAGTGCTTAAGATGGATCATAAATCTACATTTCTCGTACAAGAAGCGTTAGTATATCAAATACAACGATATCTTATTATGTTGTCTAAAATAAGTACAATTTGGCCAATGTCATAAACCACACAGACAGATTCTGCATAAACTACTGTCAGCATGAAATATAAACAGTAGGCCACTTAATACGCCGACAGTAAGACGCCCGGTATTTCCTGCTAAGACTAAAGGTAGTGTGGTGCTGTGCATGCGCACACGGCACTTCCCTTGTGCTGAGCACGCGTCCCTCTGATACTGGACAACACATGAGGCGGTCATGGTATTTCTCTCCTCCTACCTTTATTAAACGTACTAATTTACGGTAATGTAATAGAGTCTTTCTGGTTCTGTTCTGCCGCAAATGCCTCTGCAGTTCTGTTCTGCCTCAAATGCCACTACAGTGGCCGAATAGACTCGGGTGCATTTAAAGAGGGTGAGTTGGTATGTACTTTCGATGTAGCTGCTGCAATAGACGTCCTTCGATACTTGACCTCTTGTTATCCTTGCAGAAAGCTTAGAGGCCACTAGTCACTCGCAATTGATCGTTCGGTGGCTGGCCTCTTGTAACACACGCGGTGGTGTCAACCCAACTGCGTGCTGCATTCAGTGTTGAGAGATACTGGCATTTTGGTAACAAATGCCTCCCATCTGAACAACACTTTCGTCTTCTGCATCTCGTGGCAAAGCACATGTCTACTATTTCTCCTTTGTTGCCGACTGTGTCGCCTGTCTCCACTATTGCCTTCTTGGCCACCACACATGAAAATGGGCTCCTTCCGATTAACTGGTGTCTTCCTCTCTCTCCCATTCCTTGGTTTTTCTTAATGACGACTTCGCCACAGGCGCCGTCAGAATACCCGACCTTTGCAGTTATGTTCCTGTTACATAAACTCACAGGAGGTGTTAATGATCACCTTGAGAGAACAGATTGTCGGTCTTGAGCGGTGCTGATGGCGTAGAAGTGGTACCAGATGCTCGTGCGTCCCTCCATGTGACGTAAGACACGTCAATGTATTGGTTTGTATGTGACAGCCTGTTGTATAGAGTCAGGCAAGTAAGGTGGGTGAATAGAGACATCAGATGAGGGCAGAAGCAAGGTGTCGCGGATGAATTCGCCCAATTTCTTGGCGTATCAACGTCTATGTCCATTGTGTCTACAAGGAACTCTGTGCCACTGGTAATAATGTAACAAAGCGTAAAAACAGCGATCATTAAAAGATCATAACAGACAGGCAACGGAGACGAGTTTAAAGTCTTCTCAGTGATAACTGGTTTCCAATCCGACTGAAACTGCTGCTTCTGCATGGATCCAACTAAACCTCTTTCTAAGCGAACGTTGTGAAGTGAACGGCAGGAAAAGAGAAGTTTTGATCAAGTATCTCGAAAAAGGCTATTCTTGCTAGCGACTCATAAATCTACATGTCTTCAACAGCATAGAGACTGGACAGTAGCTGACTGACAAGTCACGTTGTTTTCTCTTTCCAAACTATGCAAGGCTTCGACAGTGAACATTCAACACGCAAGTAGTGGGACAAAGCTGCCACCATCTCACATTGCATCATTGGCAAATTTATTCAAAATGGCGGATCCAAGATGGCTGCAATAGATGTGGCAATGTCGCAATGACGTCATGGTGGGAAGTTCAAATTTTGGCAGGAAAAAAGGTCACTTGTGCTACCTCCACTAACCTAAGTCATCCAACCACCACTTCTTCTCTGGAATTGGCAGGAAAACGACTCAGCCTGTGCTGGTCCGCTGGACATATGTCTTTATTTTGCATCCACTGTTTATTTAAACAATTTGAGTTGTTACAGGCAGTAGCTCCATCCAGTGTGTTCACCTTGAGGCCCAGAGTCCAACTGACCTAGTACACAGTGCTGCCAACAGAGAGCACTATCGTCCCATGGCCGTCTGGGGAAAAATGGCGGGAAAGGGACTCAGTCTGTGCCCAGCTGCTGGAGAGAGGAAGGAATGTACTTTATTTATTTAGAGTGAGAAGTTGGAACAGTTTACCTAGGGACGGATTTCAAGTAGTTTATTTATTACAATGAAACAAAGCATTCGCCCTGATGTGTTTGGGGCCGCAGTAAATAGCCTACAGACCTGCTAACTGCTCATAAATTACTGTAATAATGCAGTACACTAATGTACAGACAATATACTGCATTATTACGGTAATTTACCAGCAGTTTCCAGTCTGTAGGCTATTTACTGTGACCCCAAGCACGTCTTATAGGTAAAAAAAGGGAGTCGTTACGCTTTCAACTACCTAGTTTCAATTACTTTTCAAGGTCATCCAACCCACTTCCACATCCAAAATACCCACCCACTTCCACACCCACTTCCACCCACTTCCACACCCAAAATACATGCACACAGATCGTTGTACATAGGGAGTGTCTTATTATTTTTGGTAGGTTAGCGAATAATACAGGTAAATATTCTCGTACAAAATATTTATTAACTTTTGCTCATACATTTACACACAGGAAACAACTTTCCTTATTTTTCTTTTTTAATAATGTCCAATTTAATTTTTAACTTATAACTTAAATCCCCATCTGAATCATCTATTTTTTCTACAACCACTAATTTGACAAATATAGAGAAGGTATATTCTCGAATTCTAATATGTACCTAATTTTCTTCCTGTAAAATACTTGTTTTATGGCTTTGACTGTTAGCTTAGTTCATTCCTGTAGTTCCTCTAGGCGAGAGCATGAGGGGATTTTAATTTTTCCTCGTATCTCCTCCATGACGTTATTGTTAAAATGTTCCACGTATTCCTTTATGTATGTGGAATGCTTCACATTCTTGCGGGATTTCTGTATAGAACTTCAAGTTTACAACTTTTGAAAACGAGTATCCATTAAGTGTAGTTATTCAACCAGTTTTAAACTTGGCAGATGGCTGTTCTGTTGCTAGGTAGACAACATCCAGCTTGCAACATTTAGGTAAAATATAACTTTCCTACCTTTCTTTTATATGTTCATTGATGGTGTGCTATGGACACTCCTACTTTGCCGATATCCGTGTTCACATAGCTCCATACATGGTATAACTCTCCCTCTCCTATCGAGGAGAAATTGGTAAAGGAAATTATTTTTCAATGAATATATTTAGATTCATACTTCGCTGCCAGGATAACAGGCTCGCAATATCTAATTTACGTCAGCCTAAATATTAATCATTACAGGCACGCCAGACACGGCAGGCACGCTAGGACATGAAACTTCGTAGTGAAATAATAGCTGCCGGCTCCGAAAAAGTTTGCTACCATTAGTAGCGATCTGCTTGAGATGTAGCAAACTGGTGATAATTGTTCGTAGTCAAGCCTTTTCTGTGGAAAGCGCTACAAGTACTTACAGAAACTGGAAGCTCCTGTTTCGTAGTGTGATAAAGGTGATTATTATTGTTAAAATAATCAAATATACATCATTTCCAATTAATGCAATTATTAACTAATAATTAGAAATGTTTATTCAAGAAATGGCCAGACCAGGAGAGAGCAGACTAGCTGAAGCATAAGAAAAGAAAGAAAAGAATATATAAAAACAAGTGATGAAGAACTTACAAGAATTCAGAGATAACTGTTTTGTTGACTTTCATCGCAATCACTGATATATATTTTCTTCTTTGGCAATGCGTATAAGGGGTCATTCAATTACAGATTCCTAATAGCGTTTATTGTACGAAATTTAGACAGCTTCATGAATGATTTGATATATCCTTTCCGTAGGTTCCTCGTTTGATGAAAACACTGGGACCCTATCGCTGGCCCACTAAATCATCCGATCTCAGTGTCATTGAAAATATCTGGGACGGTTGGTGGAATGTAACGGCAGACATTCCAGTCATTTGGTAGCTCAGTAGAATCTGCTCACCAGTGAGCGTTTTCGGCTAGATAGGCCATACCTGAACAAACTCGTGGGCGCTCCACCTCTACGCCTGGAAGCCCTTACCAAGGCCAGTAGCGGTGTTGCGGTGTATTAGCATGACGTGTACTGGTGGGTGACTAATCTTTTCTTTTGTGTATTTAGTTCACACAGAGTACAGCGACTAATTTCTGGTCTCCAGGGACTTAACCTGTAGACGGGGCAACATTTACATAGGCCGAGTTCTCCACCATGGCGAATCTTAGGCGAAAACGTTTCCCAGAGTACATGCGGCAAAAACTGCAGCGAACTGAGTGGTGTGGACAGCACTCAGTATCTGACCAATGGTATCCGGACGACTTTTACTCTACGTTAATGTGGGGTGTGTCCACCTTTCGCCTTCACCACGCCTTAGGCTCTGTTGGACACACTTTCGATGGTGTGTCTAAATGTCTGTGCAGGAATGAATGCACATTCTTCCTCAAGAGCCGAAACCAGAGAAGATATTGAACATTGGGCTCTTAAGTCGACGTTTTGACTAATTCCAAATGTGTTCCATTCGGGTCGGGGCTCTGGACGGGCTAGTCCATATCAGGAATGTTACTGTGCACGAAGTACTGTTTCACAGATGCTGCTTTGCGACGCAGTGCGTTGTCATGCTGACACAAACAACACTAATCTCCGAAATATTCCTCTACCGCACGAAGTACACAATGCAGCAAATCGTGTTCGTATCCGTCCTCACTTAGCATGACTTCCTACAGAAATTAATGGCATTTCAACTGGAATAGTAGTAACCGGAGGAGGAGGAGTAGTTTTTATTCATCCGTGCACCTCTTTTACAATTGTATTGGATACGTCATGGCATTAGAATTTAAGAAAGCGAAAATAGCGTAATTCGTATGTACAGGGAGTGGGTCGTGGCCTACGATGGCAGCAGCCAGCATTGAAACCGAGAGGCTGAACCAGAATCGCTGCGTGACACAGTGGACATACAGTATAAAAGCAGGTGCCGCCCCTTTGGATCCAACAGGGTGCATTTACCTCCTTAGAAATGATTACGTAGACTGGCCAGCCGGCACCGCTCTATGCAGTCCACCGGATATCTGACGGACACTTCGAAGTTTAAAGTTACATATTTGTATGCGTGGAGTTGATAACTCGCCCTTGTGTGAATCCATCGCTCAGTATGTTTCCTATGCCCGAGAACACTGAAGGAAGGACTCTGAGCAGAAGGCCCTTACTCCAGGAAAGTGCAAGTAGCGATACTCAGCCCTGCCCCACCAAACGCCGTACAGGCGACGGCTGATATTATTACTTGTGCCAGAAAAGGCAGGGAACCCCTCCTCGCGGCCACACATGGTGGGGGGATAGCACACTTTGGATAGTTCCGTGATGCTCTCTGAAATGTCAAGCTGGATCGGCTGACTCCTTCCACAGCAGGGGAAGATGCAGGAGAGAAAACCTGGCCTGTAAAATCCCAAGTTGTTTTTGAATATGTGGTTCCCCGGGCGTCGACGCTGGATCTATGTACAACATCGCATTTCCACATCTCGTCTGTCCGCAGTCAGCACTGGGAGCACGAAGCATCTTGTAGGACTTCAGTTTTTTTGTACAGGCGCTCTGCACTACCTATGTACGTGTTGTCTAGTTGCTCATAGACAGAAAATGCATAACTCTCTGACTTCGGTCTTGATTCACTGGGATTTCCTTTCTCCAAAAATTCCTTTGATAGTCGAATGCGATAGAGGTGTGCCTGCCACAAGATACTTAGCCATTACTACCAATCTAGTTTCACGTGGCTGGGATAGGTGGTCGACATGACCTTACAGTAGGAATCATTCCAGCATCTGCCTAAAGTAATTTCGGAGAACCATGGAATTCTGGACGGCCTGATGAAGACTGGAAATACCATCCTGACGAGTATGGGGCCAGTATACTTAAAACAGTGCCAAGTCATTCGGTTTATCTCTACGATACAGTACTGTTTTGCAAAGAAGTTAAAGGCTAGTGTTACTCTGTTCATTCCTCTTTACCAGTCACTGGACATACTACCCACATTATACACACATTATTTCATAATTTAACACTACATACAATGATGACGGACGATAGTGTCGTAGCGACATTTCTTTATAGCGGCGATATTTGCTTTCCATTTTGTTGAGTGGTACTTAAGATAGGTAAATAAATTAGTGAAATCAATGTGAAGTAGAAATTAGAAAATAAATGAAAAACTTGGTTTAGTTTAGAAGAATTACACACTGGCAAACAGCGGACAGAGCAGCAGTGGCAACGTCCGGCACTTGCGAGTCAGCACGTCGGGAGAAGCCATCGCCCTCCCCACATAAGCGGAAACTGTCGATTCAGCCATCAGGGCATCGCCCGACCGGAGCACGTGTTTCTCAATTGTCACATGTGATCAAAGGCCCTCGCCTACATTCCAAGAGCCAATGACCGACGTTAAGAAGATCCTTCGAGAAGCTTTTCAACGTGAGAGAAGAGGCAATGACGGTGAAGTCGTTCACCTCCAGTGAACTGAAGTGAATAAATACGAGAGACGCAGTGGGCCCAACAAGAGGAGTAGTTTTCAGTTCAGTTTTGGAGCTGAAGACCGTCATGCAGGAAGAGACTACATCGTACACAGAAGCACCAAGTACGCCGCTGTGATGGAATAGCAAGCCGCAGCCTCGCCGCCAGAAGACAGAAGTAAAAGGTATTTGAAGACTGATTTTTACGTACCCAGGTGACTCTTGAGGACGGGAAGGAGATGGCCTCACAACAGCAGTCACCTGTGAGCTGGTGATGAAGATCTGACAGCCGAAGACTGGCAAGCTGGAGTTCGTTGTTCGAGTCCGGGACACTGGCCTTCCCCCGCCGCGCCGCTCCGCTGGCCGACGCACAACACACGCGGCCGTATAGAGAAGAGAAACACTGGGACGCCACATCCAAGGTATCACCATCCGATTCACGACTTCGTTCTCAATAATTAAACGGGCCATCTCGCGATGCGCGTCTCCAGTCAACTGGGCGACACAGCGACACGAGATATACACCGCCAGGCGTAATCAGACGTCGCCGCTCACGCAGCAAGGCTTCGCAAACGACACAGCTGGCTCTCCCCCAGCCAGAACCGTCCAGTAAGAAAACCGCTGTACAAATCGTCAATAAAAGTTATCTTATGTAAAAATGCTGTTTCATTCTACCTCATACCCGAGCCAAGGAAGAACCCACCCTGGCCACAAGTTGTTAAGAGAGAAAGTAATTTATTTAGTGTTTTTCACCCTGACATAATGCCTTAGAATCAAATTCCCTTTGCGGTAATACTCATTCTGACAATTGACTAGCATCAAAAGAGAAAATCCAGTTACAATTTTGTATACTGCAACTAGTCATTCACCAGCTTGAAACACTGAGTGAGCATCCCTCTGTAATGAGAGAGATGTTGACTTTGCATACCTTTGGGAGTGAAATTATCCAGAAAAGAACAAAAATTAAAATGAAGAAGAAGATAAAAATGAACTGAAAATGTTATGTGTAATAATAGACGTTTTATTATTAGGATGTCAAATGAAACACCTACCAGCCGTCTAGTTTCCAAACTTATTTCCTTCGGCTGTCAGTTTCGGCGATTTACTACACCATCTTCAGGTCCCTGACCAACGTGTGGGAAGATTCCACCTCGGTTATGGTCAAAACAGGGGCCATCAATACTGGTATTAGTAGTTTTCTGCTTGCTGTAGTGATCCCTATATAGCAAGCAGAAGTCTACCAACGTGTGGGAAGATTCCACCTCGGTTATGGTCAAAACAGGGGTCAGCAATACTGGTATTAGTAGACTTCTGCTTGCTATATAGGGATCACTATAGCAAGCAGAAAACTACTAATACCAGTATTGATGGCCCCTGTTTTGACCATAACCGAGGTGGAATCTTCCCACACGTCGGTCAGGGACCTGAAGATGGTGTAGCAAATCGCCGAAACTGGTTGACAAGTAAAATAAGTTTGGGAATTAGACGGCTGAAAGGTTTTTCACTTGACATCCTGTATCGAACTGCCGAGTCCGGCAACCATCTCCGATAAGATGGACATACAGAGGTTTTATTACAATTCTTATTATTATTACTATTATGTACTTCATTTACCAAACCCCTACTCTGTGTTGTCTAACTAATCAATCGGAATACAAACAGTTGCCACACCAATTACAATATTGAACCAGTCACGTAAGTAGTACTAAGTATATTCGTACACCATCTGAACATGTAAGTGATAATGCATGAAAATCTTCTGTGCCACCTTTCACAACTCGCTAACAGTTGCTGCACCTTCCTGCTCCCTAAAGAAATTAATATTCAGTGCCATTAGACGCCTCAGTTTCGATTTAATTTTCCCGTAGTTTCGCTATCAATTTAGCACTAAAAAAGGTACTGTGTTATTACACTAAAGCTTTCCAACGTACTTCTCTTAGCCAGACAGTTCAGTTTAACTTTCCGGAAGGGCTTACAGCGGACAACTAGAGTGACGGCGACCTGAATACGAATTCGCCGAACACCCACGAACAACGATTCTGCGAAGCCAATCGATAAACGAGGACAGAGTCGTGTAATTAAATACTGTCCGAGGTCGAGCAATTTCAACAAAATTAATTAAAACTGCAGGGAAAACATGAAACAAATGGATTCAGACTTTAATGAATTCCCGACAGAGGCGATCAGGCAGATCCCGACAGACGACCGAGCCGGTCAGAGGTCGATCTGAGCGCTGCGGTCAGCAGGCGCCGTGACTGCCGCGGCCAACGCTTTGCTCAGCTGTCTGCAGATGCCCGGCAAGGGACGTCGCGACACTAGCGAAGCCGTGTCCACCGTCGATCACAATAACATCGCTATATGTCCTAGAAACAGTCGCCAACATAATTTACAGCGAAGTGGCTAGATCGTTAACGTGTTGGGTGGTTCAGGTAAGGGGTGTTCTCTGTAATTTTCAAAATAATAAATGAAAGTAATATTTATTTAGAAAGTAAACTTAGAAACGATACTCTTTACGTGGAGTCGTGAATATGGTTTATTTAACTATTTTCCAGGGAGTTATATACTGGGTGATCAAAAAGTCAGTATAAATTTGAAAACTTAATAAACCACGGAATAATGTAGATAGAGAGGTAAAAATTGACACACATGCTTGGAATGACATGGGGTTTTATTAGAACAACAAAAAACAAAGTTCACCAAATGTCTGACAGATGGCGTTGGACAGCAAAACATCAGTGACTGCGCATGACAATCGTGTATAAAAAGAGCTGTAATGAGAGAGAGAATCAGATGCGCCAGCAGTCGCAGCATGTTGAGGTTACCTGAGAAGGCGCTTTTAGTGAAGCTGTTTTATCAGAATGGGGTATGTGCTAGTTCAGCGTTACGATCCTATCGCCATAGGAAGGGGATTCGTAAGGGTAAAGGTCCGTTGACAAATGCAGCTGTGACGAGAATGATTTCGAAGTTCGAAGCCACGCGTTGTTTAGACGGTAGACCCCGTAGTGGCCGACCGAGCACAAGGCGTAATGCTGCTGAAACAGTTCAGGAAGAAATGGAGACTGTAGCGGGTTCGTCTATGCACGGGGAAGTCAGCGCTCGTGCAGTCGCACGTCGCACCGGCATTCCATACACTACTGTTTGGTTGGCACTGAGGCGTACCCTCCGATGCTATCCGTACAAAATCCATCGGCATCATGAACTGTTACCTGGCGATTTAGTGAAGCGGAGGGCATTTGCGGTGTGGCCGTTTCAAAAGATGGCGGAAGATGACGATTGGTTGAGTAACGTGTTGTTGACCGACGAAGCTCATTTCGTGCTCCGAGGGTCTGTCAACGCCCAAAACTGCAGAATTTGGGCTACCGAAAATCCTAGAACTGTCGTGGAAACTTCATTGCACGACGAGAAAGTCACGGTATGGCTTGGATTTGCCACATCTACCGTTATTGGACCTTTTTTCTTCGAGGAAATGCGTGATTCTGGTTTTGTAACTGCTACGGGGACGGGTGAGAGGTACGCCGATATGTTACAGAATCGCATCATCCCCAGCCTGGCTGATAAACATCTGCTGGAACGTACGATGTTTATGCAGGATGGCGCTCCACCCCATATTGCTAGACGCGTGAAAGATCTCTTGCGCGCGTCGTTTGGTGATGATCGTGTGCTCAGTCGCCACTTTCGTCGTGCTTGGCCTCCCAGGTCCCCAGACCTCAGTCCGTGCGATTATTGGCTTTGGGGTTACCTGAAGTCGCAAGTGTATCGTGATCGACCGACATCTCTAGGGATGCTGAAACACAACATCCGACACCAATGCCTCACCATAACTCCGGACATGCTTTACAGTGCTGTTCACAACATTATTCCTCGACTACAGCTATTGTTGAGGAATGATGGTGGATATGTAGAGCATTTCCTGTAAAGAACATCATATTTGCTTCGTCTTATTTTGTTATGCTAATTATTGCTATTCTGATCAGATGGAGCGCCATCTGTCGGACATTTTTTGAACTTTTGTATTTTTTTGGTTCTAATAAAACCCCATGTCGTTCCAAGCATGTGCGTCAATTTGTACCTCTCTATGTACATTATTCCGTGATTTATTCAGTTTTCAAATTTATACTGACTTTTTGATCACGCGGTGCATACATATAGTGTGTGTGTGTAGGATAACATTGTTGTCTGGCTATCTGTCTGTCTATCCGACCTTTAAGACTCCTTTGTCTCAGGAAATGGTAGATGGATCAAGTTGAAATTTACGTCAAGTACTAAGGTCTATGGTTTGTTGACGATGTGGAGAATTTAAACTTCTAAGTCAACGAAATCAAAAGATACTTCAATTTGTGTCATGTATTGCTATACTCGCAAATTCAGTCATTAAAAACGATAGATGGGCCATTTACATACATGACGGGCCTGATGGTACAGTGGTAGCTGCCACTGTAGCTCAGCGTGTTTGGTCAGAGGGCTGGCTACCCTCTGTAGTAATAATAATAAAAAAAGCTAAATGAAGGGGTATAATTTGACGCCCGCCCAGACCAAATGCCGAGTACTATAACGAAATGGGGAAAAAAGTAGTATAGCGCGTGCCTGGAAGCCGAGAGGGCACTAGATCAAATCTCGATCGGGCCACGGATTTTTCAGTCATCGTTTTAACCTAACTTTTACCTTTCAAAGATGTGAGGAGCCCTCATAAACGACACGTAGTTCGCATTCCACGTTAAACTGTAGGTCCCCCTTCCTCGTTTGGATAACTGGCTTTGGTTAGGGACACGAAAATCGTCCAATAGAAAGACTTGCGTCAGGTCTTTGAGCCACGCAACATTATTACTCTCTATGACATTATTATTATCTAGGTATACATACGTAATTAAGTTTCTACGGAACCCTCAGGGCTTAAGCTCAACTCAGACCTATCCGATTTTTTTTTTTTTTTTTTTTTTTTTTTTTTTTTTTTTTTTTTTTTTTTTTTTTTTTTTGTAGTGTCGCTGATGTATTTAAGGAGCAAGCACTCTACAGGGTTCTCGTTCGCTCAGTCGCTGGGATTTATACGGCCCCCAACCCGCGGAAAATGTTGTGGTGTCGGTACGTGGGTGTCGCTCGCAGAGGTAAGTTGCTTGACCCGGTCGTCGACGTGCGCCATTTAGCTCGTCGCGCGAGTGTCGACCTATGTATACATTTCGGTATTTACGTTTTTCAAAATGTCACATTATGTGTATTGTTCTTGATTTTTTGAGTTTTTTATTGTTTACAATGGCTAAGTATACTTGAAATGAGTAAACTAATATTATTTTGTATTCCTATAGATGGACAGACAAGAAGAAAGAATTTTGGGGTGAAGGGAAAAAGAGGGAGATCAGTTATTTTACTTAGGCAAATACAAACAAACTGAGTTACAACCCAGGTCGTTCCAATGTGAGGACAAGATCTAATAATATTGTTATTTGCAGACAAAGGGCAAAAGACGACAAATATGTTGTGGACTGTTTTCTTCTTTTTGTAAGTGCAGAAGCGCTGACTGACAGTTACATACGTGAATTTTCATATTAGAAAAATCAAGGATCGATTTTTAAGAGAGAGAGAGATTGAAAAGAGACTGATATTGTTGTTGATGTTGTTGTTGATGTTGTGACCATCAGTCCAGAGACTGGTTTGATGCAGTTATTCATTGTACTCTATCCTGTGCAAGCATCTTCACCTCCGAGTAACTATTGAAATCTACATTCCTCTCAATCTGCTTAGTGTATTCATCTCTTGGTGTCCATCTACGATTTTTACCCTCCACGCTTCCTTCCAGTACTAAATTGGTGATCCCTTGCTGCCTCAGACTGTGTCCTACCAACTGATCTCTTCTTCTAGTCTTCTAGTCCAGTGACCTCACAACGACGGCGTCAGTTTCTTGCATGTCGCTCGATGTTGCACATCTTGGGCATGGACCGTTCACTGCTAATTTTTCCACAGTTCGGTCCACCTTCTTCCTGTGTTCATCTTGATCTGTATTCAGTTTCTGACGGGCTATCCACTGGCCCATATCACCACTAAATCTGAGACGAGGGAGGGGGCGATGCGAAGGGGAGCTGTGAGATATACGAGTCCCGCACCATCACACGATTTTAATCTGCCAGAAAGTGGCAAATCAGTGCACACTGATTCCTAAAGGGAAAATTCATTCTCCAAACAATAATTCAGGTACACATATCGACATCACAAGCAGAAGATGAAAGATAATGTCACGAGGGCACTGAACGTTTAACTCAGACCATGAAGGGGGCTCAATGTGCAGTAATTGTGGAGTAATGGACCATTACAGTGAGGGGGAGAACACAAAGGCCGCACGGAGTGGCCGCGTGGTCTGTGCAGCCATGTCACGGATTGCGCGGCCTCTTCCGCCGGAGGTTCGACTCCTCCCTCGGGCACGGGTGTGTGTGTCGTTCTCAGCATAACTTAGTTTAAGTAGTGTGTAAGACTAGGGACCGATGACCTCAGCAGTTTGGTCCATTGGGAATTCACACTCATTTTGAAGAATAGAAGCAAAAGTAGGGAGAGAATATGGTTTCGGTAGGGGAACGAAACTGAAGAAGAAATAGAGGATATGCTGAATGGAATGTATAGTGTAATGAGTACAGAATGTGGAAATGGTTCAAATGGCTCTGAGCACTATGGGACTTAACATCTATGGTCATCAGTCCCCTAGAACTTAGAACTACTTAAACCTAACTAACCTAAGGATATCACACACATCCATGCCCAAGGCAGGATTCGAACCTGCGACCGTAGCAGTCGCGCGGCTCCGGACTGAGCGCCTAGAACCGCTAGACCACCGCGGCCGGCGTACAGAATGTGGAGGAGAAAGTAATGGGAAGTAGCAAAAATGAGAAAAGCGAGAAACTTAACATCAGAATTACGAAACTTCCTGGCAGATTAAAACTGTGGTGCCGCACCGAGACTCGAACTCGGGACCTTTGCCTTTCGCGGGCAAGTGCTCTACCAACTGAGCTACCCAAGCACGACTCACGCCCCGTCCTCACAGCTTTAATTCAGCCAGTCGTCTCCTACCTTCCAAACTTCACAGAAGCTCTCCTGCGGAACCTTGCACAACTAGCAAAAAAATGGTTCAAATGGCTCTGAGCACTATGGGACTTAACTTCTGAGGTCATCAGTCCCCTAGACCCTAGAACTACTTAACCTAACTAACCTAAATACATCACACACAGCCATGCCCGAGGCAGGATTCGAACCTGCGACCATAGCGGTCGTGCAGTTCCAGACTGTAGCGGCTAGAACCGCTCGGCCACCCCGGCCGGCGCAGAACTAGCACTCCTGGAAGAAAGGATATGCAGATATATGGCTTAGCCACAGCCTGGGGGAGGTTTCTAGAATAAAATTCTCACTCTACAGCGGTGTGTGCGCTTTCTTCCAGGAGTACTAGTTCTGCAAGGTTCCGCAGGAGAGGTTCTGTGAAGTTTGGAAGGTAGGAGACGAGATACTGGCTGAATTGAAGCTGTGAGGACGGGGCGTGAGTCGCGCTTGGGTAGCTTAGTTGGTAGAGCACTTGCCCGCGAAAGGCAAAGGTCCCGAGTTCGAGTGTCGGTCCGGCACACAGTTTTAATCCGCCAGGAAGTTTCATATCAGAGCAGACTCCGCTGTAGAGTGAAAATTTCATTCTTATTAGAACTACGTATCACGAAGTAGATGAAGTTAAAGAATTGTGCTACCTAGGCAGCAAACTAACCCATCACGGACGGAGCAAGGATGACACAAAAAGCAGACAAGCACTGCCCTTTTTCGCATTCCTGGCCAAGAGCAATGTACCAGTATCAAATATGGGCCTTAATTTGAGGAAGAAATTTCGGAGAATACGTCTGGAGGACAGCGTTATGTGGTTGTGAAGCATGGAATGTGAGAAAACCGTAAGAGATTCGAAGCATTTGAGATGTGATGCTACAGAAGAACGTCGAAAATTAGGTGTATTGGTAGGGTAGAGAATGAGGTTCTCCGCGGAATCAGATAAGAAAGGAATGTATCTAAAAGGACAGGATGATAGAACATCTGTTAAGACATTGGAGAATAGCTTTCATGGTACTAGATGGAGCTGTAGAGGGTAAAAATTGTACAGAAAAACAGAAATTGGAATACGTCCAGAAAATAATAGAGGATGTTGGTTGTAAGTGCTGCTCTCAGATGAAAAGGCTTGCACGCGAGAGGAATTTATGGCGGACGGCAGAGTCACTTCTTGAGAGAATCGGTAAGTTACGCTTCATCGCTTTAAGCGTATAGTGACTGTAAGCTTTTGTGTGTTGTATGTCTGAGTTAGACACGTAATAATCTAACGTTTGAACCAAACGAGCACAACCTATCCGGCGGTTGTCCAAAATTCCCGCTAACCCGTTGCAGATGTAACCTGCCTCGTTTGCTTCGCACTGTCGCGCTGTGCGTTGAACTACCCAAGAGCTGCACACCCGAGTACTCAATCAGCGTCCACAAAGTTTGATGCCCGGGACAAAGTACTGGTGATACCCGCGTTCTGCATTGCAACCGAGGGGGAGGAACAGTGAAACTTAGTTTCGAGTAATGCAATAAGAAGTGCATGCGGTAATTGTATCGGCGGGTCCGCTGCCGCTTGCATTCGGAATACGTCGGCCCGCGCCGCACGACCGCCGTAGTTACACCGACTGCCGCGTGGCGGCGCTCAGCTCGCAGGCCACGTCCGCGCGCGCTGCCCGTCCCCTGTTATACCGCCGCCGCGCGCCACATTCTGCATTTCAATGGCGCGGACGGCGCCGCGATTAAATGAAACACGGCCGCGCCTAATGGCCGGGCCTGCCCCGGCGCCTGTAATTTGGGCCGGCGACATGTGTCTGGCCCGCGGCTGCCGTCTCCAGGTGGCGCGAACGCTAAGAGGAGTGCGCACGCGCAGCGGCACAGTGGAGACAACTCGACTGGCCCCCGCGTGCTAAGCGGTCCTCCCGGCGAAAGCCGCGACCGCTAATTAAAGTGCAGTCTCAAAGTTTCGTCCGAATTAATAAAACTCCCGCCCCGTGCTGCGGAATTACTGAATAATGTTAATGGGCTGCCATTACAGAAGTCATTTTCTCGTTCCCTCTCATCCGAGTTTGGGGTCGAGCTGTACTGGTTCCTGCTCCCCGGTTGTTTCCCCGGGAGAGCAGTTGCGGAATTACGCAGATTATGTTATGGAACAATTCTGCTGTCGTCAGTAGCGCTGAAGTTTACGTGTCGCTTGGGAGTGTCTCACAGGGAAATGGACGCCACTGCAGAACAAGTGTCGACAACATTTTCCTATTTTAGAGACCCACAGCCATGAAGAAATACCTAAATAGTAACACTTTCGCTGGTGTGACTTTTTTTTTTTTTTTTTTTTTTTACGTTTCGTTGGACACTATTGCAGTTTCGACTCTGTAACCATTTCCAAGTGCGTAATTATTATCCTATAATAATTAGTCACAATGCACGCCGTAACACGTGTCAAATTAAATAAGGAGATGCTGAAGGAATTATATCAGAAAATCGGACACTACAAGTAGTAGATGAGCTTTCTTATATAGCATGCCGGCTGTTTTTTCTTTATTTTGGTGGCACTGAATGATCTTAATCTGTATTTCTGAATGAAAATAGGCAAAAATGTGACACTAATCCGTTAATCACTGACTCCTATTGTTCTTTTAATAGATCCACCCATAAGTTCAATCCTCACACTGTGATTAATTAAAGTAGGAGCAATTTCTGCCATGAATACAAAAAAAAATGTTCAAATGTGTGTGATATCTTATGGGAGTTAACTGCTAAGGTCATCAGTCCCTAAGCTCACACACTACTTAACCTATATTATCCTAAGAACAAACACACTCACCCATGCCCGAGGGAGGACTCGAACCTCCGCCGGGACCAGCCATGAATACAAGTAAAACAATTTCTGCAACCTAACGCAACAGAAATGAGTACCACAATACTAACTTATGGAGGCGAAAACAACGTTCATCCGTACATAATAAATTTCTTAATCTATTACCTGATGCACCTGAAAACTACCTGAGGGGGGGGGGGGGGGGGGGGGCCTTGAAGTAAATATCTGAAATTCAAACTTCTACATTTATTAACAGTTACTTTTAAAAGAATGTTCAAATGTGTATGAAATGTTATGGGACTTAACTGCGCTGGTCATCAAGCTTACACGCTACTTAACCTAAACACACACACGCACCCATGCCCGAGGGAGGACTCGAACCTCCGCCGGGACCAGCCGCACAGTCCATGACTGCATCGCCGTAGATCGCTCGGCTAATACCGCGTGGCAGTTACTTTTACATAAACGAAATTTGAAATGCGTAACAAGTGATGTTCCTAAACGCTACTGTCCCTCACGAAGTGAAGACTTGACCATAACTTAGCAGATAAACCCTCCAGCATAGGGGGTCGGGGGCAGCCTCAATGGAAACAAGGGAAAGAATTTCATACGTTTGTGCGTGATCCAACATGTTGGAACAGAGGTAAGAGTTGCTAAGCCAAAGAACAGGAGACAAAGTTGCTGTTACTCATTCAGAGAGGCGCGGGGTTGATAAATTTACAGTTTCGGGAAAAAAGCAGAGAGAGAGGAAAATGGATATTAGTTACAGTTTTTGAAGCAATCTAAAACTGGACGCTGTAAGGAATTTAGCTTACATCATATGTGGCAAAGATTTCAACAATTCGGGAAGATTTTAGCACAAAGAATTGCGACTACAAACAAGTTCTGACCGCAAGCCAACTAGCAATACGCCAGCAAGCAGTTACATTGCCTCTCACTGCCATCGCCTCATGGTACAGCTGCACAGCTAGTCCCCATCGGCCAATAGCATCTCGAGGACGTCCAGACTGCAGCTCGTGCCATCTTCAACTGCCTCCCGTTCGCTCCTCTACATCCCCGAGAGGACGCACTTTTTTCTACACGTTCCGGCCAGTCACGGGCTTAGCTTCCGGGCGCGGAACGACGGCCCAATCGGTTCGCGTTAAAAAAAAATGCTCCCTACTGATCCCTTGTTCATCCGTTTTAACTGACAGATTTTGTCGAAAGATCTCGACGCTTCTACCACAAACTTCTAGCAACCAATGCAAACATTCGCCCAAGAATTCTGCGGCAAAGGCCGTTCCGCTTATGCGCTCCAAGTCACGTTCGCCAAAATGACTCTTGCCTGACTAGTAAAAGATAAGTGCTCACCAGATCAAATAAATCCGCACTCAGTCCACCAGATCGATTTCCAAGGTTTCACAACCTTTAAATGGGACTGAAAAGGGAGCACGTTCCCGTCCGGGGAACAGCAACCAATACACCCAAGATGTTACATCCGAGTCACTGTATTCGCATACTTCCAGAAGCGAACACCCAACGAGCAGTATTCGGTGGACCGCAAACAACATCGCTCTCTCTCTCTCTCTCTCTGTGCAGTCGCAGCCACACTTCCCTACACTCGCTCTCTGTCACCGTCCCAACTTCCATAGATATGCACGTGACTTCTGCCCACCGTAGCTCGCTAGCTTGCCTGTCTGCACAGACCGAGAATATGTGCGACCACTGCCTGGCCACGCGAGGCTCACTGTCCGTTTCTACCGCGACGCCACCACACTGTCACTCACCGATCAAAGTTTATTTTTGCAACGGCCGAATCGATACGGACAGAACTGCACGGCTCACCAGTCAACGCCTGTATTTTATGGCGAGCACAGCTCGCTTCGCGACGAATGCTCTCTATGCCTCTGCTAATCTGCTTCTTACATGTGCCTGCATCGTCTATCATGACGCATCCAAGGCGGGAGAGTTCTTTCACCTCGTATAACATGTGGACTGCAACTTTTTATAGAAAATATAATCTCTGCTACTCGTCGCTACTTTCATCTTTCTTTTGTTTACTGTAAGTCCGTATTCTGTGCTCATTACACAGATCATTCCATTCAACAGGCCCTGTGCCGGCCGGAGTGGCCGAGCGGCTCTAGGCACTTCAGTCTGGCACCGCGCGAGCGCTACGGTCGCATGTTCGAATCCTCCCTCGGCCATTGTTAGTTAGGTTTAAGTAGTTCTAAATTCTAGGGGACTGATGACCTCAAGTGTTAAGTCCCATAGTGCTCGGAGCCATTTGAATAGGCCCTGTAATTCTTACTCATTTTCCTGAGGATCATTTTTATTGTACCATATATTCAGCTTCAACACAGTTCCATTCATGCGTGGAGCATAGGTAAATGGCTGTTTGCACGTCTCCACTGGGAGCTGTTATTTGCCTTCGCCGTGACCGAGAATCGCGTGACTGCTACTGCACTGGAAGCTAGCCTTCCCTCTAGCTACAGAGGTTGCGCGGGTCAGCCTACTCGCCAGGCGGAGCGAGACCGATAGCGATTCAAACGTACTACATAAGAAGTAGCCAGATTAACAGGGACTCTGCAGTCACGGGGAACAAATAGCGCTCGGTTTCACATCGCTACACAAACCGGTATATAAGTCGCGTTCGTCGGCTGAACGTGCAGTTCCAGTGGTATCGAGATCAGCAGTTCCATCACAGCTCACCCGCCGAAGAGCATCAGCCTGTTCGCCGAGGAAATCGTCACCCACGCCGACGGCGAGTCTGACAAGCAACAAGCAGTGGCGACACGCAAGGCATCGCCACGGAGCAGTCAGTGGCAGAAAAACAATTCTATTCACCTATCTGATGACTAAATTGACTAAAGTGGTCCAGTGCAGACAATAAAATAAATAAAAAAGGATTGATTTCAGAAGAGTGAAGTTTTCTAAGTAACGTTGTCGTTGCATTGCTGGTTCTTGGGTAATTTATGATGTGTTTTGAAAAGAGAAAGTTTTTGTGAGGTTGTTGTTTATTGGTTAGGGTTGGTTAGTTCGATTACTGAGACGTTAATGAGCAAAGTTACCTGTTCACATGGCTTAAACTCAGAAGCTGAACCATTTTAATTCTTTTCATGTATGGTCATATTTTAAAGTAGATAATTTTTCTAAAGATGGTTGTAAATATTACGGAAAGAATTAAAGTTTCAGTATAGCTTTTGAATGCTACTTTCTTTTCCATCATTTAGTGAATGCAGTACCATCCACCGTCTCCTCAAAAACTCTATTTTTTGATCGTATGTGTCGCCGCATTGCACTGAGCGGAACTCAGCCGTATAAAAGTGAAACTCATGCTTAATGTGCTTAGCGTAGTTGCACGTCGCTGCGTTACACTGCGCAAGGGTGTTCTTTCATTTAGACAATTTGCTGCTACGCTCGCTGCATTTTTTTACGAGTATGTTCATGACTTCCAGCAATGCCGAGTTTCCCTTACCACAGGCAAGCTATACGTTTGTTAGGGGCAGTTTAAAATTATAGTCAGGAAACAGTTAAATCATTCGCAGCATTTCAAAATTGTTATCAGGTTGAGTTTAAGTAAAGATCAGTTTAGATTTCATTTCTTATGCATACAGACTTATTGTTACAGTGCAGTCTTACGTCTAAGTGTGTATTATCTAGCGTTTGGAATTTTGTTTACTCAGTTGCTTACGTAAATCAAAGAACGTTTTTTGGAAAAATTTTTGGTTATTTATTCTTTCAAAATTCGTTTTGTAATTTCACCGAGCTTTTTTATTTGTTAATATTGTCTGTTGGAATTGCAAGTCATGTGTTGTGACGTCACGCATTGTGGCACTGTCCACTGCACTGCACTGCACAATACAAAGTTCCACAACACATCTTATTTAATGTACAATTTTACGTTTACTAATTAATTTGATAGAAGTTAACTCAAATACAACTATATAGTTTGAAACAGTTTTGGTGACTCATTCATATCAGATAGCATTTCCGTAACGACACGACTTGCATTATTCAGGATTACAACACAGACACACACGAAGACAGAAAACCAGTTCAGTAGCGTACGGTCATAGTTCACAATACTCAATATATTACTTATTTATACACAAAAACGTTCACACTCGAGCTTATAAAATCTTCCAGTATTAACGCTTACGATAATTAGCGCTTCTATTACCTCCATCCATATACTCAAGTGGTCTCGTCTACAAACTTGACTGCGTAACAAAAGCGCGAAGCACACGGAAACGGAAGAGGAAACCAAACTTCACGAGTTGAGAGGCTATATTACGTTAGTTTGGTGATTACAATATCGAGTCAAATTTGCAAACGATTTGGCAGTATGAGTCCACTTATCAATGTGACGTTGCACGAAAACTAAAAAACGCCTGGCGTCGCCGGGAAACATCGGTGAACAATTTGTCTGTGGCAAAAGTTGCTCCCCATGGCGCGATCTATCGGCTAGATGTCGGACGCAAAGATTATATATACTTTTCAGTTATCGGTTTTCTAACTAGTTTGATGCGTCCCCCCCCCCCCCCCCACCATGAATTACTCTCCTGCGCTAACATCTTCATCTCAGAGTAGCACTTGCAGCCTACGCTCTCAATTATTTGTAGGATATTTTCAAATCTCTGCCCCCCACCCCCTACAGTTTTTACTCTCTAGTACCATGGAGCTTAATCCATAATGCTCTAACACATGTCTGTTATTCTGTCCCATCTTCTTGTTAGTGTTTTCCATATGTTCCTTTACTCACTGAATTTGCGGAGAGCCTTCTCATTCCATACCTCATCAGTCCACCTAATTTCCAACATTCTTCTGTAGCAAAACATCTCAAACATCTCAAACGCTTCGATTCCCTTGATTTTTACACTGTCCATGATTCATTGCCATACAATACTGTACTCTAAATATACATTCTCAGAAATGTCTTCCTGAAATTAAGGCGTAAGTTCGATACCAATAGACTTCTCTTGGGCAGGAACGCAATCTTTGCTTGTGCTAGTCTGCGTTTTGTGTCCTTCCTTCGTCCGTCGTGGATAATTCGGCTTTCGAGGTGGCGGATTTCCTTAACTTCATCTACTTTTTGGTGTTAAATTTCTCGCTAGTGTCATTTCTCCTGGTTCTCGTCACTTTCGTCTTTTTCAAGTTGTCTTTGAGTCCATATTTTGTATCCACCCGACATTCAACAGACCCAGCAAATCTTCTTCACTTTCAAAGGGGATAGAAATTTGATCAGCGAATATCATTAATATCCTTTCACCCTGAATTTTAATCCCTCTCTTTAACCTTTCTTTTGTTTCCGACGTAACTCCTATGTATGTCTCTCATTCTCCCTCAGCACTTCATTATCCCACTTTCATCCTCAGCGTTTCTTCCGAAAGATTCTCTTAAAATCCAGTCTACTTTTCATGATTACCAAATTCCGATCTATGTCTGCACCTGGGTACGCCTTACAATCCAATATCTGATTTCGGTATCTCAGTCTTACCATGAAGTAATCCAGCTGAAAGCTTCTGTGTCTCTGGGCATTTTCGAAGCACACGTTTTCCTCTTGTGATTCTTCAACAGAGTATTTACAATTACTATCAGACATTTATTTCAGAACTCTATTATTCTTTCTCCTCTCTCATTCGTTCTTCCCTGTGGATATTCTTCAGTAAGCCTTTCTTCTATTCCACCACTTTGAACGGCGTTTCAATCCCCCATGATTGTTAGATCTTCATCTCCCTTTATATAACAAAATACCTGTTCAGTATCCTGATATACTTAATCTCTTCATCTTCTGCTTGCAACGTTGAAATGTAACCGTATTGTGAACTATCGTTGTCGGCTTTGGTTTGCTATCAAATGCGATGGGAACACCACTTTTACTTAACTCTTCACAGTCGTTCGCTCTCTGCCCTACTTTCTTTTCATCATGAATTCTGCTCCCGTTATACAATTTCTACTGTTGTTGATATTACACTATATTCTTCCGACCAGAAATCCTTATCTTCTTTCCCTTTCACTTCACTGACCCCCAGTATGTGTAGACTGAGTCTCTCTCTGCACATCCCTTTTCAGGTTTTGTAGCTTTCCTACTTCGTTCAAACTGCTGGTATCCCAAGCTGTGACTTGTAGAGTGTTATTAGGGGGTTTCTTATTTCACCTGTTTCTCATGGTCACCTGCCCCTTGGTAGTACCCTCCCGGAGATTATAGCGGAATCTTTTGGTACTGCAGAGATCATCATGACACTTTTTCAGTTACACTCCGCATGTCCCGGAATGCAGATTATGTGCATTTAATGTAATGCTTTCCATTGCCTTCCACACCCTCTTACTGTTGATCATTGCCAATTCTTCCGCCTTTTAGGAACAGGTTCCCACCCCAAGGACAGGAGAGGGACTTGAATCTCTGACGGCTCCACCGCCTTCTTTGACAAGATAATTGTCAGAACGGAGGTGACTTCTTATACCGGAAGTCTTCGTCCGGCATAGCTGATGATTTTTATTCAATACTTAATCAGTGGTCGGCTTCGGACCCGCGGATCAGGACTTTATTATTGTTATTATTTTTAATGTTATTGTTATTATTATTTACATTCTGTAGCCGACTGTTTTCTGATGTTGTCGGGCTCCACGATTTCTCTTCTTTTGATCTGTAGCCTTGCTTTTGGTACTGCTTTATGCTGCTGGTCAACTACAGGCTTTAGGGACAGTACCGCCGTGTGACGGTAACACAGGCATGCAAACGCTCATAAAGGTGTCTAATCCTGCTATAGACTGTCCCAAGCATCTTACGCCTTACTTGCAATTCGGCAACGGTTCTTGCATATCGCCTTCCTTTGGAAGAAATGGCAGTAGCAGGCGTAAAGCAGCCTGTACAAAGTAGCGACTGCTGGTTACTTCACCCTGCGGAAACACCAAATACGACCGTGAATTGTAACTTATGGCCCCTCCAGTATGAAATCTGGAATGCGACCCGTGAATGCACTCCGGAACAGGTAGCTCACCAAATCTACGCCGTACACGAGGACGTCCGCCACTCGCATACAGAGAGAAATAACTCTCATCAGTAAGAACAGAGAGGGCCAGTCCGCTCTGCAGCTGGTTCTCACGACACCAGACTACTCGTGCTCTGGCCCAGAGGTATACGTGAATCTCAATCCTGTTACAACCAGACGGTTCCCTATGGTCCCTGATGACACAGCAAGTGCAACTTGTGGTCGGATTTCGTCCCTTGATGATGTTCGATCGGCCACCGCCGCTCGCACATGTGGGTCGATCTTGAGGTGTGTGTGTACTACGCCGACCTCCAGAACCTGGCCTGAAGCTGTGGGAATGTTCCACAGACCAGTGATAAAAGTAGCGACACGCCACCGACACGCTGTGCCCAACATGTGGAGCGATCCGTCGATACGTCCGCCCAGATTTCCGCAGACCGACAGTGCGACCCAGTTCAAATGGCTGAACCTCTTAAGCAGCAGTCCGTTTTCATCGGCGGGGCATGGTTGTACTCTAGAATGAACATTGAGACTCAACGCAGTTACTGCCTGCAGAGACAAAACGAAGGGTGCGCAGACAGACCTCCGGAGCACCATTTGATCCCGGATGATCGTGACAAATGATTCAGTAAACCTACAACCACTCAGAATGCACATACTATAACACAGTCCTTGAGGGTGTTACATTTTTTTCATCAGTGTACATACCGGGTGGTTATAATTAAAGTGCTGCTACTCACAGATATCCAAAAAATCAAATGGCTCCAAGCACTATGGGACTTAACATCTTAGGTCATCAGTCTCCTAGACTTAGAACTACTCAAACCTAACTAACGTAAAGACATCACACACATCCATGCCAGATGCAGCATTCGAACCTGCGACCGTAGCAACAGTGCTGTTCTAGACTGAACGGCCTAGAACCGCTCGGCCACAGCGGCCGGACACACAGATTTCCACTATGGACTCTAATTATCGTATGGCAGCGACACTTGGTACATATGGTAATGCGTTAATTCGGAACCGATTTACGCCGGAAAAAAATTAGTTCCAATTTTGGTCATTATGTGCAAATCTGGCGGTGTACAGCATCTCGTCGACGCCTCCGATCCTTATATTGAACGAGTTGTGTAAGTGGTAGTAATGAAAACAAAACATCATGCTTCTCTTACTTCTTTCACCTCTCTACCCACGTTCCGTTTGAAATCCATTAGATATGGAAACATTTCTCTACGTATTTTGCATTCACGACACCAAATTTGCACCTGGTGGCCAAAACTGGAATTAATTTTATTTCCGGGAAAATCGATTCCGCATTAACGCATTAGAATATCTAACAAGTTTCAGTGCCACATGGTAATTACAGATCCCACTGGATCTCTGTGAATAGCTGTACTGCCACGCGGGATTAGCTGAGTGGTCTAGGCGCTGCAGTCATGTACTGTGCGGCTGGTCCCGGCGGAGGTTCGAGTCCTCCCTCGGGCATGGGTATGTTTGTTTGTCCTTAGGATGGCTTAGGTTAAGTAGTGTGTAAGCTTAGGGACTGATGACCTTAGCAGTTAAGTCCCATAAGATTTCACATACATTTGAAGGTAGCTGTACTTCAACTATAAGTATCTGGGGAAGCAGCGGTTGGGAAGGGAGTGAGACAGGGATGTAGCCTCTCCCCGATGTAATTCAATCTGTATATTGAGCAAGCAGTAAAGGAAACACAAGAAAAATTCGGAGTAGGTATTAAAATCCATGGAGAAGAGGAAATTAAAACTTTGAGGTTCGCCGATGACACTGTAATTCTGTCAGAGACAGCAAAGGACTTGGAAGAGCAGTTGAACGGAATGGACAGTGTCTTGAAATGAGGATATAAGATGAACATCAACAAAAGCAAAATGAGGATAATGGAATGTAGTCGAATTAAGTCGGGTGATGCTGAGGGAATTAGATTAGGAAATGAGACACTTAAAGTAGTAAAGGAGTATTGCTATTTGGGGAGCAAAATAACTGATGATGGTCGAAGTAGAGAGGATATAAAATGTACACTGACAATGGCAAGGAAAGCGTTTCTGAAGAAGAGAAATTTGTTAACATCGAGTATAGATGTAAGTGTCAGGAAGTCGTTTCTGAAAGTATTTGTATGGAGTGTAGCCATGTATGGAAGTGAAACATGGACGATAAATAGTTTGGACAAGAAGAGAATAGAAGCTTTCGAAATGTGGTGCTACAGAAGAATGCTGAAGATTAGATGGGTAGATCACATATCTAATGAGGAGGTATTGAATAGAATTGGGTAGAAGAGGAGTTTGTGGCACAACTTGACAAGAAGAAGGGACCGGTTGGTAGGACATGTTCTGAGACATCAAGGGACCACCAATTTAGTATTGGAGGGCAGCGTGGAGGGTAAAAATCGTAGAGGGAGACCAAGAGATGAATACACTAAGCAGATTCAGAAGGATGCAGGTCGCAGTAAGTACTGGGAGATGAAGAAGTTTGCTGCATCAAACTAGTCTCAGGACTGAAGACCATAACAACATCTAGTATACACAGGTTGTCCTACCTAAGAATCATCAGATGCATTTTCTTTGGTGTCTCGGAGCATGTTTGCAGTTTCGTTTTGCAATGTGTACCTGGACTCTGCCCGAACAAAACACTGCTCATAACGTCTTTCATGCGACGCCCAATGTCGGCGAAAAGTCTCGGTTTGTTTCCAGCTGCAAACGAAATCATTTTTAAAGAGACATTTTGCATGCCCATTGCGCAGAGCGGCTGCAAATGACTCTAATGCAATAGTGCTTTTATCGATATGTATTAACAGTCTCAGTAAACCCGGATGAATAATCAGTACTCCAGCAGCCACTGAGCAGCACTGCTACGTGGCGGTAGCAATCAGTGTGGCGCAGAGAGGAGCAGTAGCTCCTGGCGTGCTGGTCATTCTGCGTGTTTCATTGTCCCTGTTAATACATGTCGGCAAGACCGATATCGCACTAGAATAATTTGGGGCCGTTCTATAGAACTGACACGAAAATTACGCTTCAAAAATCACTTTGTTTCTAACAGGAAATAATAATAATAACGTCGTATGACGAGGCCCTCCTGTCGAGTAGACCACTCGCCTGGTGCAAGTCTTTCTATTTGACGCCACTTCAGCGACTTGCGAGTCGATAGGGATGAAACGATGGTGATGATGTCAACACAACACCAAGTCCCTGAGCGGAGAAAATCTCCGACCACGCCGGGAATCGAACCCGGGCCCTTAGAATTGACAGTCTGTCACTCTGACAACGCAGCTACCGAGGGCGGACTCCAACAGGAAAAACTGGACATCCTATGAAAGAAGTGATGAGCAGTGCTTCTTTGGGTTGGCCGCAACTACACACTGCAAAAATGAAATTGGTACGTCACCAGACCTGTTCAACTGGTCATACCTCTAGAGCAGGGGTCTCCAAACTACGGCCCGCGGGCCGAAACCGGCCCGCGAGAGCCGGCAAACCGGCCCGCATTAGCTGGCCGGACATCCCCGGTATCCGGCCAGACAAATATTTGAGGTGGGGCCTATACTGGCAACAATTGAGTTTCGAAGCCTATCGCAACCAATACACCGCGACACTGTCGGACACAATCACGCAACAGAACTATCAAATATATGCTCTGGCTCTGCTATTCGCTACAAGACTACATAACTAAACTTATTGTTGCGTCGCTTGAAATAACAATGCGTTGATATTCTCTACCTCTACGTCTTGCAGTAATAGTGTTTCTAACAATGATTTTGAGATTTCGTTAACTTTGCAGGACGCTTTCGTGAAGAATGTGCAGTGACATACTTTTTTGTCGGTGAAATTCGCCAGAATAAAATACGCCAGAATTTCGGTCAGGTACGTTCACCAATCAAAATTATGTAATTAAATAAAAATCGTAGTTCGTTTCAGTGTTAGCTATTCCCACAACCTTAGATTTTTGCGATTTCATCTTTCCTTTAGTCTTACATTACGGTGATCATGGAGTGCTAGGGTGCTTTAATCCCACTAAGTAGATCTTGGCCCTTATGACTTCGTGGAGGAGTCAATGTGGCCCGCGGACTAAAATGTTTGGAGACCCTGCTCTAGAGGTAAAAAAGGGTTGAAAGACTGCTGCAGACTGACGTGTCTCTAAAGTTGCTTTGTTTCACACTTTTCATTCATTGACAAACTTCTCGAGACGTTTGCTCTGTTTCAGTATTGTTACAACGTCGGAAATGACACTTGGTCGCGTGTTATTCTGTTTTTTTTCTTTTTTTTTTTTTCAACAACAGACGGCGGTAGATGGTCATATTGACCAGTCCCTCAGTTGGGATTTTATAGAACTTATTAATGAGGCCACAGCCTTTAAAATTCATACTGAGTGGAGCTAAAATGAACTGCAAGACAGCTGTAATTGGTGATTTCTTTATTGTCACAGTCTGTTTCGCTGCATAAAAACAGCGTCATCAGGTGAAAACTGTGTCACATTAGCGCACTGAGAATCCCCGAGCGATCGTAGTCAAAACTCAAACACGTGAAGAGGGAAAGTCGTCAAAATAAATAAAACAGGACATCGTGACCAAAAGTGCGGTGGCGCACCTGTGGCGGTTGCAAGGGTACAGCACGATTTCCCCTCTTCAGTCTTCTATCATAATTAGGAAAGTGGCGAGATTGGAACTGGAAAGATTGGGAACTTGTACAGGAGCTGATGACTTCGATGTTAAGCGCTCCACAAACCAACATCATCGTCATCATCATCTTCAGTGGTTTTATTTTTGCTTACGATCGTTGGCGGCGTCTTTGTGCGGAAATGTGATACTATTTTCGGTTGTGATAGTAAAGGAAACACCAATTACAGCAGTCTTGCGGTTAGTTTTACTTCCATTCGTTATGGGATTTTATAGAGTTCGCCTTTCTACACTGAAGAGCCAAAGGAACTGCTATACCTGCCTAATATGGTGTAGGGACTCCGACAGCACGCAGAAGTGCAGCGACACGACGTGGAATGGACTCGACTAATGTCTGAAGTAGTGCTGGAGGGAACTGACACCATGAATCCTGCAGGACTGTCCATAAATCCGTAAGAGTACGAGTGGATGGAGACCTCTTCTGCACAGCACGCTGCAAGGCATCCCAGATATGCTCAATAGTGTCCATGTCTGTGGAGTTCGGTCGCCAGTGGAAGTGTTTAGACTCAGAAGAGTGTTCCTGGAACCACTCAGTAGCAATTCTGGACGTGTGGGGTGTCGCATTGTCCTCCTGGAATTGCCCAAGTCCGTCGAGATGCAAAATGGACTCGTGAAATGGTCCTACGGGAAAATCCCCACTTCATCAGTACCTCGGAGATGCTGCGTTCCGTGATTGAATTTCTCACTGCAGAGAAGGACCCTGTGGGGGATATCCACAAACGCTTGTGCGAAGTCTATGGAGCATCTGCTGTCGACAGAAGTACAGCGCGTCGCTGGGCACGGAGGGTGAGATCATCAGAAGGCGGTTCGACGGAGCTCCACAATTTGCAGCGGTCGAGGAGACCATCCATGACTGTCACATGTTGCAGCGAGCTGATGTTGTCATTCGCGAGGACAGACGCATTACGACTCTGCAGTTGGCGCTGCATCTGTCAATCAGCTAAGGAAGTTCACACAGTGAAGCACTAGCACCGCCACCAGGAAGAGGATTCCCACTGACAGGGCACACACGCCCTTGTTTCGCGATGGAGGAGGGCCACAGAAGGGAATAGAGATTACGTGTAAAAATAAGATGTGTAGATAAAACACCGTTCTTTCGTATGTGTAATTCTCATTATGTTCAGTAAAGAATTGTTGAAGCCAAAAAAATGCGTTGCATTACCCCCGTACATAGCCGCCAGTTGCGTGTAAGTGTTCGAAGTTACACAGACACATTTTTTGTGGTTAACTTTTTTAGTCAAGCCGGCCGTTGGTGGCCGAGCGCTTCTAGGCGCTTCAGTCTGGAACCGCGTGACTGCTACGGTCGCAGGTTCGAATCCTGCCTCGGGCATGGATGTGTGATGTCCTTAGGTTAGTTAGGTTTAAGTAGTTCTAAGTTCTAGGGGACTGATGACCACAGATGTTAAGTCCCATAGTGCTCAGAGCCATTTGATTTTTTTTTTTTTTTAGTCAAGAAATGAATATTGTCCATTGAGGTTATTAGAACCTACTCTACTGGCCATTAAAATTGCTACACCAAGAATAAATGCAGATGATAAACGGGTATTCGTTGGACAAATATATCATACTACAACCGACATGTGATCACAAATTCAAGCAATTTGGGCGCATAGATCCTGAGAAATCAGTACCCAGAACAACCACCTCTAGATACGACTGGGCACTGAGTCAAACAGAGCTTGGATGGCATGTACAGGTACAGCTGCCTATACAGATTCAACACAATACCACAGTTCATCAAGAATAGTGACTGGCGTATTGTGACGAGCCAGTAGCTCGGCCACCATTGACCAGACGTTTTCAATAGGTGAGAGATCTGGAGAATGAGCTGGCCAGAGCAGCAGTGGAACCTCCAGAAAGGCCCGTACAGGACCTGCAACATGCTGTCGTGCATTATCCTGTTGAAATGCAGGGTTTCGCAGGGATCGGATGAAGGGTAGAGCCACGGGTCGTAACACATCTGAAATGTAACGTCCACTGTTCAAAGTGCCGTCAATGCGAACAAGTGGTGACCGAGACGTGTAACCAGTGGCACCCCATACCATCATGCCGGGTGATACGCCAGTATGGCGATGACGAATACACGCTTTCAATGTGCGTTCACCGCGATGTCACCAAACACGGACACGACCATCAAGATGCTGTAAACAGAACCTGGATTCATCCGAAAAAATCAAGTTTTGCCATTCGTGCACCGAGGTTCGTCGCTGAGTACAGCATCGCAGGCGTTCCTGTCTGTGATGCAGCGTCAAGGGTAACCGTAGCCATGGTCTCCGAGCTGATAGTCCATGCTGCTACAAACGTCGTCGAACTGTTCGTGCAGATAGTTGTTGCCTTGCAACCGTCCCCAACTGTTGACTCAGGGATCGAGACGTGGCTGCGCGATCCTTTCCAGCCATGCGGGTAAGATGCCTGTAATCTCGAGTGCTAGAGATACGAGGCCGTTGGGATCCAGCACGGCGTTCCGTATTACCCTCCTGAACCCACCGATTCCATATTCTGCTGACAGTCACTGGATCTCGACCAACGCGAGCAGCAGTGTTGCGATACGATAAACCGCAATCGCGATAGGCTACAATCCGACCTTCATCAAAGTCGGAAACGAGAAGGTACGCATTTTTCCTCCTTACACGAGGCATCACAACAACGTTTCACCAGGCAAGGCCGGTTAATTGCTGTTTGTGTATGAGAAATCGGTTGTAAATTTTCCTCATGTCAGCACGTTGTAGGTATCGCCACCGGCGCCAACCTTGTGTGAATGCCCTGAAAAGCTAATCATTTGCACATCACAGCATCTTCAACCTGTCGGTTAAATTTCGCGTCTGTAGCACGTCATCTTCGTGGTATAGCAATTTTAATGGCCAGTAGTGTAAATACTCGTTAAGCGATAAGTGTCATCATTGTTAGCTTGTACATTTAAAGCAAATTTCATGTCACACAGCATTAACCGGGGAAGGCAGTCGGTGCTGAGACTCTTGGTGTGCATTTAGTTTGCAGCCCTGAGCCGCGCACCACCGCCGGCTCTGCTGCCACCGCGGCTGAGCAAAATTCATCAAAGAGCGAGTCTCGAGTGGGGCGCAGCTGTGAGCGGCGCGCGGGGACGTCTGCCCGCTACAAGAGAGTAATTACCGGCTCGACACGGCGCGGGGGTGGAAACGAACCGTGGGAAGGCGGGGGCGGACGCCTCCGATGAGAAGGCGCGCGAGGCGGCGGAGATTGATGAAGAAACACCCTCCTGCCCGGTAACTACCCTCGTTGGCGAAGGAAAAAAATGACGGTAGACTGGCGCGGGCTGGGGTGTGTTGTGGGGCGAGGCGAGTGGGAGCAGTGCGGGGTACTGAACAACACGAGACGGGGGGAAACAGGAGGATGAAAGAGGGTAGGAGAAAGTAAGGAGTAAAAGGGGAAGGGCCGCTGGGCTGGAGAGGGCCTCTGGAGCCCGGAGCGTGGTCGATTTTTCCTGCGGGGCGCGCGATCCGTCCGGCCGGCGCCAGTGAATTTGTCACGCGGGTTGACACGCGCGCGCGCCCCCCAGCACCGCCGGCCGCCGTCCACTGTGCGCGCAGGGCACACGTTTTTCTTTTCTTTTTTCCGCGTGCATTGTGCGGTCGACCCCAGCGCGGCCGCGCGCCACTTCTTCGCGGCCCGCACCGGACGCGACTGGCCGCTATTATGCGCGGCCGGCCGCCGCGTTTGATGGATGCTGGCGCCGAGTGGCGTTCCGTGTCGCGCTGTCGCCGCCGCCGCCGGCCGTCGATACTGCCGGCGCTGCTGCACTGGCCTGGACCTCGCCGCACCGCACCGCACAGCACTGACCCTCGCTGCTGTCGGAGGCCACACAATAATAGCGCGCGCCGGGCTCAGGTCGGGGAAGGGCAAGCGAGGGCAGCGCTGGGCCAGGGGATGCGCCGCTGGCCGCCGGCTGCGAGTGAATGTTTCAGGCCGACCAGCCGCTGCGTCACGGGGAGGCACAGTCGTCATTTCACTGCACTCGCCTCTAGGGAACGAAATATACACTACTGGCCATTAAAATTCCTACACCACGAAGATGACGTGCTACAGACGCGAAATTTAACCGACAGGAAGAAGATGCTGTGATATGCAAATGATTAGTTTTTCAGAGCATTCACACAAGGTTCGCGCCGGTGGCGACACGTACAACGTGCTGACATGAGGAAAGTTTCCAACCGATTTCTCATACGCAAACAGCAGTTGACCGGCGTTGCCTGGTGAAACGTTGTTGTGATACCTCGTGTGAGGAGGAGAAGTGCGTACCATCACGTTTCCGACTTTGATAAAGGTCGGTTTATCGTATCGCAACACTGCTGCTCGCGTTGGTCGAGATCCAATGACTGTCAGCAGAATATGGAATCGGTGGGTTCACGAGGGTAATGTGGAACGCCGTTCTGGATCCCAACGGTCTAGTATCGTTAGCAGTCGAGATGACAGGCATCTTACCCGCATGGCTGGAAAGGATCGTGCAGCCACGTCTCGATCCCTGAGTCAACAGATGAGGACGTTTGCAAGACAACAACCGTCTGCACGAACAATTCGACGACGTCTGCAGCAGCATGGACTATCAGCTCCGAGACCATGGCTAGCTGCGGTTACGCTTGACGCTGCATCACAGACAGGAACGCCTGCGATGGTGTGCTCAATGACGAACCTGGGTGCACGAATGGCAAAACTTGATTTTTTCGAATGAATCCAGGTTCTGTTTGCAGCATCGTGATCGTCGCATCCGTGTTTGGGGACATCGCGGTGAACGCACATTGGAAGCGTGTATTCGTCATCGCCATACTGGCGTATCACCCGGCGTGATGGTATGGGGTGCCATTGGTTACACATCTCGGTCACCTCTTGTTGGCATTAACGGCACTTTGAACAGTGGACGTTACATTTCAGATGTGTTACGACCCGTGGCTCTACCCTTCATTCGATCAGTGCGAAACCCTACATTTCAACAGGATAATGCACGACCGCATGTTGCAAGTCCTGTACGGGGTTTTCTGGATACAGAAAATGTTCGACTGCTGCCCTGGCCAGTACATTCTCCAGATCTCTCACCAGTTGAAAACGTCTGGTCAAGGGTGGCCGAGCTACTGGCTCGTCACAATCCGCCAGTCAGTACTCATCTTGAACTGTGGTGTCGTGTTGAAGCTGGTTTGGCAGCTGTACCTGTACACGCCATCCAAGCTCTGTTTGACTCAATGCCTAGGCGTATCAAGGCCGTTATTACGGCCAGAGGTGGTTGTTCTGGGTAGTGATTTCTCAGGATCTATGCACCCACATTGCGTGAAAATGTAATCACATGTCAGTTCTAGTATAATATTTTTCTGCAACGAATACCCGTTTATCATCTGCATTTCTTCTTGGTGTAGTATTTTTAATGGCCAGTAGTGTAGTTACAGACTCCATTTTGAAACTGTTCTGCAGCTACCCTGTCTGTCTGAAGTGACGGAAACTTGGCGCGCTTACTCAGGAGACTTTAGATAATACATACGTAACGTTTCGCATTCGTGGCATTGTTTTCGGCTGAGAAAGAAAAAATGCAGTGCATTACTGTCTGGGCAACCCTCGTAAATGATTACAGCTACAAATCTCTGCCATTGGTGGAACGGTCACCACAGTGCACCAAACGTTTCCGTGTTCAGTGTTGTTATCTGTCGTGGTGCGGAATATAAGAGGTGTGAGCAGCGTCGCATGTTGAGCCATCTCTCTGAAGCACACGAAGGTGAAATGTTACCTCTAGTGGGGGAGTGTTATCAGCTCCTGACAGAGTTTGAAAGCGGCTTCATTGTGGGTTTACATTTGGCTTGCTGGTCTAATCGAATAATGCTGGGGCATTCGGATGCAGCAATTTCCCAATCATGAACTACGTGGAAACGTGAAGGCAGGAGCACTGATGGTCAAGGCTATGGTCGATCAGATGTGACCACCACAAGGGAGCATCGCCATATTGATCACCAAGCACTCTCTAGCCCGTTCATACCTGCGCCTGCAATTGGAGAGCAACTGACTGGCTCTGTGACATCCCTCACAGTGATCACAGAGTAGCAGCAGCCTGGCTAAACAGTAAACGTACCATCTGTAGCCTGCCGTTAACACCACAACACAAACGGCCGACTTTGCCGAGGCGGCGTGATCTGCAAGCAAGGGATGCTGATGAATGGCGTCGCCTAACCTTGAGTGAGGGATCGCGGCTCTATACTACCCTGATCTCCATCGTCCGTGAGTAAGGTAGCGACCCGGTGAAAGGTCCCATTCGTCAAATACTTCAAAAAAGCACGGCCGTGTTACTTTTGGCGTCGTAGTGATTCGATGTCCGTGCTGAAGGAACCCGACAGCAAAACTGTACATCACGGGACATCCTGCACTCTCACGTGTTACCTCTCATGTGACATTATCCTGGTGCCTTTTTCCACAGGGCAATACAAATCCATAAGTAGCACATGTTTCTACAAATTGTCTGCGTGACCTCTGTGAGCCACATCTGTCTCCATTAGAAAGTTTGTATGTAGGACCAGCTTGGGGTCCACTCCGTCCCAGTTCCAGTATACGAGAAATCGAGGACGATTTACTACAGACACCGTCCAGTCTGCCTCAGAAGAGGACACAATGCCTTTATAACAGCCTGTAAGGTGGCAGAATAAATGAAGGTCAGATTCGCACCTTACAGGAGAGTTTCTGCTGTAAAATTCAGCAAAGGTGTAATTTTTTAGGAATTTCAGCGGAAGAGAGCGGCCTAGCAGACGACAGCTCATCACAGCTTAAGGTAAATACAGTGTGCAGAGGCGTAAACTTGTTGGTTCACCAGCTTGCATCCACTGTAAACTCGAGCGACCTTGGATAATCTTTTGCTCAATTTGTCATATAACTCACCATCCACAGTAGACTTGATTGCCATCCTAAAAATAGTACTGAACTTTGAACTGGAATCGGATGATTTTCGTAGTACTGACCAACATCACAACGTAAGTGTAGGAACAATTTTGTAAAGAAACATCTAGTTAAACTTTAATATTGTCATGTTTAGGATAATTTAACCTTCTGAGAGTTAATATGTAATATTATTGTGTTTAGGGTTATTTCACTTTTTGATGTTGACGAGATGCGTTATCCTGACAACTTTTTTTTTTGTCACATTGAAAACTGTGTAAAAGCATGTATTTTTGCGCTAATATTGCGACTTTAAACATGTCATTTCAACTTACACAGTTGTCTTCAGTCCTAGAATAAGTAAACCAAAAATATTCCACCTTGCAAGCCTTTCCCAATCGAATCAGTGTAGCGTCGAATTGATAAGTGAGGCCAGACAGGCAGGTACTCTGTAAATCTTATTCTATTTTCTAATCACTGAAATATCATTTATCCTCCTAACTAGTGAAGCTCCATTTCTTTTCCTCCTCCCCTTCTATGTGCTTCACCTTTTTCTCAGGCAGTCTACTTGGCGAAGAGCTGCCAATTGCGAGAATTATCGCACAATCAACTTAACGGTTCATGCATACAAGTTGCTGACAAGAATAATATACAGAAGAATGGAAAAGAAAATTGAGAATGTGTTAGATGACGATCAGCTTGGTTTTAGGAAAGGAAAAGACACCAGAGAGGCAATTGCGACGTTTCGGTTGATAATGGAAGCACGACTAAAGAACAATCAAGACACGTTCATAAGATTCGTCGACCTGGAAAAAACGCTCTACAATGTAAAATGGTGCAAGATGTTTGAAATTCTGAGAAAAGAGAGAGGCGGGTAATATACGATATGAACAAGAGACAAGACGGAATAACAAGACTGGATAACCGAGAACGAAGTGCTCGGATTAAAAAGGGTGTAAGACAGGGAAGTATTCTTCCGGTCCTACTGTTCAATCTGTACATTGAAGAAGCGACTATGGAAATAAAAGATAGATTCAGGAGTGTAATTAAAATTCAAGGTATAAAGATATCTATGATACGATTCACCGATGAAATTGCTATCCTGTGTGGAAGTGAAGAAGAATTACGTGATCTGGCGAATGGAATGAACAGTTTAATGAGAACACAATATGGACTGTGAGTTAATCGAAGAAAGACTAAACTAATGAGAAGTAGTAGAAATGAGAACAGTGAGAAACTTAACTTCAGGATTGGTGATCAGAGAGTAGATGAAATTAAGGAATTCTACTGCCTAGACAGCAAAATAAACAATGAGGACAAAGCAAGTAGGGGATCTAAAGCAGACTAGCACTGCTAGAAAGGGCGTTCCTGTCCAAGAGAAGTCTACTAGTATCAAACGTACGCCTTAATTTGAGGTAGAAATTTCTAAGAATGTACGTTTGGAACTCAACATTGTATGTAAGTGAAACTTGGACTGTGGGGACACCGGAACAGAAGAAAATTGAAGCATTTGGGATGTGATGCTACAGACGAATGCTGAAAATTGGGTTGACTAATAAGGTATGGAACGAGGAAGTTCTGAGAAGAATCGGAGACGAAAGGAATATGTGCAAAATACAAAATACTGACAAGAAGAAGAGACAATATGACGACGTGTGTTAAGACATCAGGTAATGACTTCCTTGGTACTAGATGGAGCTGTAAAAGGCAAAAACTGTAGAGGAAGACAGAGATTGGAATACTTTCAGCAAATAATTAAGGACGTATGTTGCTACTCTGAAATGAGGAGGTTGGCACAGGACAGGAATTCGTGGCGGACCGCATAAAATCAGTCAGAAGACTGTCTCAAAAAAAAAAAAAAAAAAAAAAAAAAAAAAGTCTTGGGGATTATGCAAGAGTTACAAGTAAAAGCTTAAAATAAATAAGTTCTGTCAAACAGGCCAAATAACTCTAGAGATGAAAAATCATCGTACCTCTCCTGTTACATACCATTCTATAAATGCGCTTTCATTTCATCGTTGACATTTGAAAAGGATGGTGCAATAGAGGGACGTTTTAGACTTGCGTTACATATCACGTGCGTAATCGCTGCGCTGTTCCCCGCTATCTATGCACTGACATAATTTCTTCGCTTGTCCGCCGCATGCAGTGTCTTTCAAAAACACTCATCCGAGTTCATAAAATTACATCTACACGAAAGAAGATGGAAACTTGTGGTGAATCTTAACTTACGCGTCGAAACTAAAAATTTTTTTTGGCGTCACCTGTAAGTTGCCGATTCCAGTGAAGGACGGTGGAGATATCTCCTTCGTTCATTAACGACCCTGCGTCCAGTTGAGATGTTGATAACACTACAACAAAAGACGTTTTGCGTTCTCCGTTTCAGCAGCTGCAGTTTCGATATAACTGCGCTGCTTGAATTTCGTGAGAGAACAATACTGCTGCTCCTACAGCGTAAGGGGCGAATGGGTCTCTCTGGTCTCAAGGTATGATATTTTTGTGGTGTTTGTGAGAGACTCCGCCTTCGTGCTTTTCAACAACTTTGGGCAAACTGCGGCTCGCAAAAGTGTGGGGCGAGTTCGATTATAGTCTACAGTGCGTGCGGTGGAGGGCACATCAACGTTAGTGGAAGGTAAATCAACAACACTTTGATCCTAACGTAACTTAAAAAATTTACTCTAGGTTGTTCACGCACGTATGGAAAAGATGTAACCTTGTAAAATCAGATGGTTTATTTTAAAAATTAGACCTGTAAGTTGGACATTCTCACGACTTTATATTATCGCTTAATAACACAGTCTTGTTAATCAGAGCGCTTGAACCTAATAAAAACCACGGAAATATTAGCTGCGGTATATAACTATAAACATTATATCTTACAATAAATCCCAGTTTCGGAAAAATTCTCGACGCATAAATAAAGTTGCTTTGCAAAAATAAGAGATACGAGTGCGAAAGGTAAATAAACAAGCCTACAGCTAATTACCTATACAAGCTGGAAGGAACAATAATGAATTGAATGAATTAAGGTTACTGGGTCCAAGCTAAGAACACAATTCACAAATAAAACACAAATGAGATCTGACGTAAGACACCCAAAAAATGGTTCAAACGGTTCTAAGCACTATGGGACTCAACATCTGAGGTCATCAGTCCCCTACACTTAGAACTAATTAAACCTAACTAACCTAAGGACATCACCCACATCCATGCCCGAGGCAGGATTCGAATCTGCGACAGTAGCAGCACCGCGGTTCCGGACTGAAGCGCCTAGAACCGCTCGGCCACAGCGGCCGCCTAAGACACCCAAAATCTAATTCTAATTCTGACAGTCAGTTACAGATGGCAAGAATGAGACAATTTAAACAACACAGAAAATTCAACATGATGGTGGTCTAAGAACGAGATAGACAAATTCAGCTGATTCAAAATACTAGTCCAACAGATTAGATATACGCAAGATTAATCAGTATAATGTCACTTAATCAATTACCTGTAATTAGCTGGAAATTTGGATAAACTACCTCACTGTCAGCAGGGTGTAAGGAATCTTGCCTCTTCAGAACTTTTGTACTGCAATTGAAATGATCCATTCAGTATAAATTTCGGCCTAAGTTAATTTTTATACTTAAATTATATATTCCGCATCTAAAGATAATTTTTGATATATTTGGTAACCAAAACACCATTTTTCTGATAATATAATTTTACTTTACATCTAGATCCATTTAGCAACATATATCTTGAACCGTGAAAATTAGTAAGCACAATTGTTAACTTAAATGAGTTGCTTAAATGAGTTACAAAACCACTTTACAACGATACTAATATGATTATCCTTTTGTTTCATGCAAACAAATTTTCTGTTTTAATTTTTAAATTTTCTACTTTTACTGTCGATAATTCAAATGACAATTCTACAGACAGGAATCTGATAGTTTTTATACAGCCATATTTGCAACATTCATTATTAATTACTTGGCGCATAAATTTAGACATAAAATAATTATTTCTAGAAAATATTGCATAAATTATACCTAAAAAGTAATTTCAGTTAAGACAATCATGATAAAATTCATTTGAATTACATCCTGTTCTACAGGAATCTGGAAGCTATGCACGTAAAACTTACGGAAATTTCAGACGCCAGACGTGTCATGGTAGTTTCAGTTGTTGTCGAGCTTGGCCAATGTAACTATTAAGTTCTTTGCGTTCAGCTAGAATGTTGCACAACGCATTTACTTAAGGAGCGGTGTGGCAGAAAGAGTCAAGACTTTATGAATAAATATCGACGATGTCAAAAAGCAACAAAATTGCAACGACTTTTACTAAAACAAAAACGCATGGGTATATTAACTGGAAAAAATAAACAAGAACAGACACCCTAGACAGCCATAGCAAGATAAGCAGGATTTCTCCGCTAATACAGTGTTTGTGCCCTTGTGAAATTGCCGGCCGCTGGTGGCCGAGTGGTTCTGGCGCTACGGTCTGGAACCGCGCGACCGCTGCGGTCGCAGGTTCGAATCCTGCCTCGGGCATGGATGTGTGTGTTGTCCTTAGGTTAGTTAGGTTTAAGTAGTTCTAAGTTCTATGGGACTTATGACCTCAGCAGTCGAGTCCCATAGTGCTCAGAGCCATTTGAACCTTGTGAAATTATGTAAACATTGACAACACTATAATATGATTCTTGAGTTTCTCCCGGCGTATTTGATAATCAAAATATCCACGGGTATGCTGCCGGTCTATAGTGTCCAACGGGCACAATATTTCGGCGATCAAACATGTCGCCATCATCAGGTGAACTGACGGACTGAGCTCCTGTGAACGTTCCGGCACGGAGATCCGTACGCTATGGCTGCTCAGAGGGAACTGGGTTCGGTCGCGGCGGCGGCCGATTTAAATACCCTCCGCCCGCGGCGCGCTCCCTCCGCCGTCCGCGCCCAGCGCCACGGTCGCGCGGTGGAACAGATTGCGACGGCGTCTGAGATGACGTCGGTGTGATGGCTCTGTCCGCCGTGGTCGTCACAACTATACGTCTGCTCGATTTACTCTTGATTAACCCGATCGCTGGTTCCCAAGCCTTGCTAAGATTATAGCCACAGTCACGCTTTATGAGGTCGTCATTGGTGCGAATTTCGACGGCCTCTCTAACAACGCTGTCCCAGTATCTCGACGTCTGTACCAGAATCCTCGTGCGGTCATACTCCATGGCGTGATTTTCCGACAAACAATGTTCAGCGACCGCCGACTTGCTCGGATACATCAGTCGAGTGTGCCTCTGGTGTTCACGGCATCGATCCTCGACGGTACGCATCGTCTGACCAATATACGACTTGCCACATTGACACGGAATCTGGTACACGCCGGCCTTTCTCAAACCGAGGTCATCTTTGGCGCTCCTTGACTTCCTTACACATCTAAACTCCATACACCCCAACATCAAATTCACTATGGAGACTGAAACGGAGGGTAAATTACCTTTCCTTGACGTCTTGGTCAAGAGAAGGGCTGACGGCACCCTAGGTCATGGGGTGTATCGGAAGGCTACGCACACTGATCTGTATTTGCGTGCAGACAGCTGCCACCACCCTTCACAGAGGAATGGGGTACTTAAAACTCTAGTACATAGGGCGCGCACTATCTCTGACGCAGAGAGACTACCCCAGGAATTGGAACATCTGAGAACTGTATTTCGAAAAAATGGGTACTCAAAGTGGCAGATTCAACGTGCTCTCCGCCCAACCACTGCAGCACAACCTGTTGAGATGGATGAAGTCACGAGGGAGGAGGTAGGCACTGCATTTATTCCATACACAGGCGCACTCTCGGGAAAAATCGCCCGCATTCTGAAGAAACACCGGGTCGGAACTGTGTTTTGTCCTCCAAATAAAACTCGTGCACTGATGGGGAGCGCCAAAGATGACCTCGGTTTGAGGAAGGCCGGCGTGTACCAGATTCCGTGTCAATGTGGCAAGTCGTATATTGGTCAGACGATGCGTACCGTCGAGGATCGATGCCGTGAACACCAGAGGCACACTCGACTGATGTATCCGAGCAAGTCGGCGGTCGCTGAACATTGTTTGTCGGAAAATCACGCCATGGAGTATGACCGCACGAGGATTCTGGTACAGACGTCGAGATACTGGGACAGCGTTGTTAGAGAGGCCATCGAAATTCGCACCAATGACGACCTCATAAACCGTGACTGTGGCTATAATCTTAGCAAGGCTTGGGAACCAGCGATCGGGTTAATCAAGAGTAAATCGAGCAGACGTATAGTTGTGACGACCACGGCGGACAGAGCCATCACACCGACGTCATCTCAGACGCCGTCGCAATCTGTTCCACCGCGCGACCGTGGCGCTGGGCGCGGACGGCGGAGGGAGCGCGCCGCGGGCGGAGGGTATTTAAATCGGCCGCCGCCGCGACCGAACCCAGTTCCCTCTGAGCAGCCATAGCGTACGGATCTCCGTGCCGGCACGTTCACAGGAGCTCAGTGCGTCAGTTCACCTGATGATGGCGACATGTTTGATCGCCGAAATATTGTGCCCGTTGGACACTATAGACCGGCAGCATACCCGTGGATATTTTGATGAACACTATAATAGTTAGCGCAACGTAGGATATTTACTTTCTGTAAGTCTAGGAACATTTTGATAGTAAATGATATGTAAAATTACGCTTAGATGCTGTAGTAAGGTGCTTGTTAAAATTAATTTTATATCGTGCAGACTCATAATCTTTGAATTTGTTATACTTTATTGCTACAAAAATTCTAAATGCAAATCTTAATATCAAACGCTGAAACAATTCGGACCTTCCAAACTTGTGTTTTTGAGAGGTTTCGGAGTAATGTTGCGTTAATTCGTCCAACAGCTAATCGATGGCAAGACAATGATAACCCATCCTATGGTGCATTCTGTTTCCAAGTAAACAATGTTAAGTACTCACCGACGAATTTTTAAGAGTTAAATTGTGGACAGACTCATCATTTTAAAGATACGTCGTCAGTGTAAATATATTTGAAACCAATGGCTAATGTGAATAAAGAAATGACATTACGTGAATTTGAAATATCTTGGTTATGAGTTTTTATTGAAACATTACCACTCAGTTTCTCGAAAAAACCCCTTGTCCCTTACCATTGTTTGCAGCGGAGATCTTCACATAGTCTTGTGATATCGGATGCATACTTCTGAAACGTCCTCTATTTAAATCCAGTACGCTAAAGTCAGGACACTGTTGAAGTTACGGGCATATTTACATCTGCGATTATTACATGATTTATTATTATTGTTATTACTAGTATTAATATTAATATTATTATTATTATTATTATTATTATTATTATTATTATTATTATTATTATTATTATTATTATTATTATTATTATTATTATATTTTCACTATGTTCGACTTGCGGCGCAGCGGCGTTAAGAAAGTTCGCTAGCACTGAGTGAAGCAAGTTGCAAATTAATGTACACCTACCTCAGTACGGCGTTCGTTCACCATCAGTTGCTCTGTATTCGTAGGTACTATTTAGACGACGTTAAAAGCAGCGTTGAAGAAAACCATCGTCCATACTTACGACTGCATAGTCCGCGTAACTCAGGTAACAAAATAAACCTGTAAATCTCTAGTAATAACGGACAAAAGCGGATGCTTCCTTCCTTCATTGAAAATGTACGCTTCCCGATACTAATGTCTTTTATTGTCTTTTAGTTATTGTGTCAACAAGCCCACATTTACATCGTTAGCACAGCTACTACTAGTTCATGCAGCTTATATCACACGCAAGACAGTCAGAAATGTATTAAGTCCAACCCGAAATATTACGAGATTAATACAGTCAATACTCTGCTACGAAATGAGTTTCACACTCGGTCCTTTTCAGTGGATTCTTCAAAGAAAGATGCCAGCCAAAAAATGTTATGTGAATGCATACTAAACACGCCACGTAGAATTCTTCACGCAGGCCGATAGTTTCACACGCGGTTTTCTCTACAACGAACACTCCGAAATATCCCAAACTTCACAGAGCCGTCCGTAAATGCATCTGCTTGCACGGCGATATAAACCGAACGCGAAATAACAGTCGCTTCTTCACTTTACAAATAACTTTTTCGGACACGTCTAACATGACCTTCTCGTCCGGCAGCTAGTCCACGACTGTCTGAATGCCGTTGCTTTCAGGGCATATAACTCATTCCAATGCGCGAGAAAGACTTTACTCTGGTTGGTTGATCAAAACGAACAGCCAATCAGATCAATCTTTCAAGATCATATTCGCACTTAAACTGTTTTACTACAATCAACATTCGCAGATGCATTTACGCCATTTCATGCTGCAAATATTAACAAAATGTTCCACCAAGCAAAACAAAACGAAAACTAAGAGAGAACTATGCTTGAAGTATACTTTAGAACTGATTATCCTCTTATTACCTTTCTGGTTGCCGTATTACAAAAGCAAACACTCGTAGACATACGTCATCCGCCAGTTAGGGGGATTTACAGTTTTCATGACTTCCTAGTGGCGTAACACTTGCTAGTTACATAAGGTGTAATACAATACAGAATTTAAATCTGACGTATGTCCCACATACACACTCACATTCACTGTCGTTTACTCCCACCCTAACACAGAATATAAGTATTTACTTTTAAATTGCTATTTTCATTAAGAGAGAAAAATTATCGGAAGTTTAGAATTGAAAATCCTTATAAAATAAATCAGCACAATGAGACTACTATTACTGTTTTCAAATAACAAAAATAATATGAACTGTTATTGTTCCTATCTGAATTTACTTTCTTAAGTGTCGGTTAAGTACTTTTTAATGTTTTTTTTTTTATATATCCGAAACTATTATAGTTAGGGGTATCAAATGATGACACAAAGTTCGTCTGATAACAAAAGATCATGTATCAAATTGGGAATAAAACAGATAAAATTTAACGTAGTTATTTAGTTTCTTATATGAGGTAAATAAGTGATTTTAGTACGTGCCACAGTGGGCATTCTCGCGGTCCGCTTTAGCGCTATGACGCATACGGCAGGCCACAAGTCGGCTGCCGCCGAACGCTACCATACTGCAGGTTTCCAAACAGATTGACAAAAGTGGTTCAAATGGCTCTGAGCACTATGGGACTTAACTTCTGAGGTCGTCAGTCCCCTAGAACTTAGAACTACTTAATCCTAACTAACCTAAGGACATCACACACATCCATGCCCGAAGCAGGATTCGAACTTGCGACCGTAGCGGTCGCGTGGTTCCAAACTGCAGCGCCTAGAAACGCTCGGCCACCCTGGCCGGCAAACAGCTTGTCATAACGTAACAAAACTTACTGCAAAAATCTGCAGTCGCGTAATAGCTGCGATGCTACAGACTCACAAAGCGTTCTCCGTCTTCGGTGCTTTTGGAAAAGAAGTTTATATTCCTTAATTATAAGAAAATTGCTTTACATAATCCACATTCTTTTAATTCGATTTTCCTCAGTGCAGCTGTCCAACTCTTGAAACTGACATGATTAGCCGGCCAGTGTAGCCGTGCGGTTCTAGGCGCTTCAGTCTGGAACCGCGTGACCGCTACGGTCGTAGGTTCGAATCCTGCCTCGGGCATGGATGTGTGTGATGTTCATAGGTTAAATAGGTTAAAGTAGTTCTAAGTTCTAGGTGACTGATGACCTCAGAAGTTAAGTCGCATAGTGCTCAGAGCCATTTTTTGACATGAATAACAGTAGCCGGCCGGTGTGGCCGTGCGGTTCTAGGCGCTTCAGTCTGGAACCGCGTGACCGCTACTCTCTGGGACTGATGACCTCAGAAGTTAAGTCGCATAGTGCTCAGAGTCATTTGAACCATTTTTTGATTAATAGTAGCACAGAACGAGATTTTCTGCGTCCTTTACTTTACAGAATCCACTTTCTTTGCCTGGCAACATACCAGTGGCAGTTGCTCAGTAAGAGCACAAGTGCGTGTGAACATCCTAACTTTCGACACCTTGCGGATTTGTTATTTTTCTTTGAATGCTATTAAACGTAAAATAGATACTGCAGTCTGAAAGATACGGCACTTAAATTTGCACTTAACTCTACTGTGCCGCTGCTCCTCTAGATTCTGTGATCTTGGCGACAGGATAGTGAGCACACCTACAGTTGTGCACGTTTTACGGAGCCTTTGCGCATGCGCGATTCGCGTGATACAAACAGATTTGATAACGTGCACAGATCACGATGTGCACATCTAGCCCTTGCTGGTTGACTAGATGTTTACGTCAGTGCCACCAGGTGGCAGGACACTGCAGCAAATTTTTATACCCGGTCGCTGGGCATAAATAGTGCTAGATGACAGTACACTTCTCAGATATGCTAATTCGCTCACTATATACACTATGTGATCAAAAGAATCCGGTCACTCCCAAAAACGTACGTTTTTCATATTAGGTGCATTGTCCTGCCACCTACTGCCAGGTATTCCATATCAGCGACCTGCGTAGTCATTAGATATCGTGAGAGAGCAGAATGGGGCGCTCCGCAGCACTCACGGACTTCGAACGTGGTCAGCTGATTGGATGTCACTTGTGTCACATGTCTGTATGCGAGATTTCCACACTCCTATACATCCCTTGGTCTACTGTTTCCGATGTGATATTGAAGCTGAAACGTGAAGGGACACGTACCGCACAAAAGCGTACAGGTCGACCTCGTCTATTGACTGACAGAGACCAACGAAAGTTGAAGAGGGTCGTAATGTTTAACATGCAGATATCTACCCAGACCATCACACAGGAATTCCAAACAGCATGAGGATTCACTGCAAGTACTATGACAGTTAGGCGGGAGGTGAGAAAACTTGGATTTCATGGTCGAGCGGCTGCTCATAAGCCACACATCACGCCGGTAAATGACAAACGACGCCTCGCTTGGTGTAAGGAGCGAGAAACATTAGACGATTGAACAGTGGAGAAACGTTGTGTGGAGTGACGAATGAAGGTACACAATGCGGCGATCGGATGGCAGAGTATGGGTATGGTGAATGCCCGGTGAACGTAATCTGCCAGCGTGTGTAGTGCCGAGAGTAAAAGTCGGAGGCGGTAGTATTATGGTGTTTTTCATGGAGGGGGCTTGCACCCCTTGTTATTTTGCGTGGCACTATTACAGCACAGGCTTACGTTGATGCTTTAAGCACCTTCTTGCTTCCCACTGTTGAAGAGCAATTCGGGGATGGTGATTGCATCTTGCAACACGATCGAGCACCTGTTCATAATGCGCGGCCTGTGGCGGAGTGCTTACAGGACAATAACATTCCTGTAATGGACTGGCCTGCACAAACTCCTGACCTGAATCCTACAGAACACCTCTGGGATGTTTTGGAACGCCGACTTCGTGCCAGGCCTCACCGCCCGGTATCGATACCTCTACCCGGTGCAGCACTCCATGAAGAATGGACTGCCATTCCCCAAGAAACCTTCCGGCGCCTGATTGTACGTATGCCTGCGAGAGTGGAAGCTGTCATCGAGGGTGGGCCAACACCATGTTGAATACCAGCTTTAGCGATGGAGGACGCCACGAACTTGTAAGTCATTTTCAGCCATGTGTCCCGATACTTTTGATCACATAGTGTAGTAACATTAGATCCGACGCCAGTATACGTTAAAGTTGTACTGACAGTAAAACTATTTTGTCGGTTTCTGAGCCGGCCGCTGTGGCCGAGTGGTTCTAGGCGCTTCAGTCTGGAACCGCGCGACCGCTACGGTCGCAGGTTCGAATCCTGCCTCGGGCATGGATGTGTGTGATGTCGGTCCTTAGGTTAGTTACGTTTAAATAGTTCTGAGTTCTAGGGGACTGATAACCTCAGATCATAAGTCCCATAGTGCTCAGAGCCATTTTTGGGTTTCTGAATGAGTTGTTCTATATTAAGTAACAGTAATCCATTTGAGGCGCTGAGAATCCTAAGGGCCTAAAGCACATCACCATCGATTGTGAGGTTGTAGCATTTATCCATGCTTCTGAAATACTCGTATACTGATCTTATGTTGAGTCAGGTTTATCTGTGCTGTAGGCCCACACTGTGTGTATGAAAATTCAAGAGACTCTCTAAGTCTGGCTTCTCTGAAATTCACTTTAATGTGGGAACGACGGCGGTGTGCTTTAGACCCTTATGGATCTCAGAGCCTCATTTGCATTCTAGTTGGTACCGTTTGTGTTTGAAATTTGTTCTTTATTGTGCGGGAATCGGCTTTCGTGTGCAGTGTAAAAATGAACTATGGTGAATTTATTTTAAATGCTAACAGAAAAGTAAAGCTGTGAGGACAGGTGGCGACTGGTGCTTGTGTGGTTCAGTCGGTAAAGCAATTGCTCGCTAAAGGGAAAGGGCCCGCTTTCATGTCTCGGTCCGGCACACAGCTTAAATCTGCCAGGATGTTTCATATCAGCGCACACTCCACTACAGAGTGAAAATCTCATTCTGGGAACAGAAAAATAAATTACCAGGAAAAGTTAGCCGCAAAGGAAGTACGGTTTCCGAGAACAGACCCTTTGATTGAGAGGGTTACGAAATCAAATAAGAGTGACAACAAGCGCACATTCATCAAGGAAGAGTACAGTTAGCAAAAGTTTTTCTGTGGGTGCAGCGCAAGAATATCTGATTTTCAGATTCGTGGACTAATAAGTCTGTTAGGGATCTTGTATATACGTATGAAAAATTGGAGAAGCACGGAAACTCTCATTTGTATATATGAAGATGGTGTCTGTTCTCTGGGACATGTCCCAGAGAACAGACACCATCTTCATGTATATATAGTTAAGTCTCACCGGCCATTTGACCATCTTTTGTGCGGATGCACACACATTGCCCGAACTCTTACGGGAATCGGTAAAGCCGCTAGTAATGAGTGCAGTGGGCAGGGGCACTAGGAGTATAGTGTGGGACAATAAATTGGAAATGTGGGTCTCACGGGAAGCGTGCCAGAGGTAATTCCCTGCAGTCGCATTATCTTCTGTGTCCTCGGTGGCTCAGATTAGCCGGCACGGTAGCTCAGCGTGTCCGATCAGCGAGCCGGTTGGCCTCTAATAAAAAACTGAGTGGAAGGATCAATCACCGAACTTGAACAGGATGTCTTGCGACGTCCGCAACGACCAAACACAACGATAAAAAAAAAGAAAAAAAATGGATAGAGCGTCTGCATGCAAGCAAGACGTCCCGGGTTCGAGTCCCCGTCGGGGCACACATTTTGAACTGTCCCCGTTGAGGTATATCAGCCAGTGGATGCATTTCATTGTTGGTTTAATTGTAATTTAACTCTCATTTATACAAAAATGCGAAACAGAGAGTTGCGAAATCTTACACATTATTTCGTTATCGCCATTATCTGTACTTAATTATGTACGAAGCAACAAAAATCCACAAGAACAATTCTTTCTTTTGTCAGATAAGTTTTGCGTCTTATTATTACTATTAGCGTTGTTTTTATTGTTGGCTGTACCTGTAGCTGTATTAAATTTCACGTTTTCAAATTTATCTGAATCTAAAAATCTGGGAACATCCAGAATGTATATTCAAGAGTCGTCACTGCAATATACCATTTTCCATCTCTTCTGCCTTTCGGAACAATCATCAAAAGCGTTGCCAGCCTAACGCCTGCTGACAGTGAGGTGGTTTAATCAGTTTTTCAGGTACTGTGACTGATCCAGTTGTATTAAGTACCCTGGCTCTGGCGGTACTCGTCAGCTGGTGCAGTGGGAGAGCAGCGGGAGCAGCGCGGAACCAGCCGGCATCCGCCTGCCGCAGATGGATTCCCCCCCCCCCCCCCCCCCACCCCCCAACCACCCTCTGCGTGCGTCGGACAGAGTGGCGGCTGCAAGGCGTATCATTGGCCGACCGCGCGCGCGATACGATATCTTACAGTGGCAACCCGATTGAATTCCCCCTCTCGGGCGCAACAGCCAACGGCCGGACGCAGCCAGGCCTATCGGCCGCTCGCTTAACCTCCCTGAACGGATTTTATTCTCCGTCAGCAGAGGCTATCATTCCCTCTCCACGGCGTGCTCTCCGAGTTTCCGTTTACTGCAGACGCGTGCCGCTACTTACAAGCATTCACTAACTTTTCATTTTCAAGACGGAAAATTATGGAACTGATTCGAAACGAATTGCATTGTTATTGGCAAATATTATCGAAAAAGATTTTTATGTCCTTAATGAAGGAATAACATTTCTAAATTTAAACTTAGTGTCAGTGGACAACACTTCATTACACAAACCATCAAAATGGTTCAAATGGCTCTGAGCACTATGGGACTTAACTGCTGAGGTCATCAGTCCCCTAGAACTTGGAACTACTTAAACCTAACTAACCTAAAGACATCACACACATCTATGCCCGAGGCAGGATTCGAACCTGCGACCGCAGCGGTCGCGCGGTTCCAGACTGTAGAGCCTAGAACCGGTCGGCCACACGGGCCGGCCGCAAACCATCTCACGAAGCGATACTAAGATACATCATATGGAAGCTCGTCGTTCTCCATTACGTCTAAGAATCGTTTTGACATTTGAGCGAATGTAGTTGATAATTTTTACAACTTCCTGCTTGATACTGTAGATCATTTATCCTGAGCGATTCACGGTCACGGTGGTGAGGCCAAGTAGACTGTTACATCCAGCCTATATGAACAAAGAGCATGTTCCCAATCACTTCCCTTACATTCCGACCACAGATTCTAACAATTGGTGAAACTAATAATCAAATAACAGCAATCACGGGTCGACTGCATTCGCATTTAGCAAGTGCATAAACTACACTACTGGCCATTAAAATTGCTACACCACGAAGATGACGTGCTACAGACGCGAAATTGAACCGACAGGAAGACGATGCTGTGATAGGCAAATGATTAGCTTTTCAGAGCATTCACGCAAGGTTGGCGCCGGTCGCGACACCTACAACGTCCTGACATAAGAAAGGTTTCCAACCGATTTCTCATCCACAAACAGCAGTTGACCGGCGTTGCCTGGTGAAACGTTGTTGTGATGCCTCGTGTAAGGAGGTGAAATGCGTACCATCACGTTTCCGACTTTGATAAAGATCGGTTTATCGTATCGCAACACTGCTGCTCGCGTTGCTCGAGATCCAATGACTGTCAGCAGACTATGGAATCGGTGGGTTCACGAGGGTAATGTGGAACGCCGTGCTGCATCCCAACGGCCTAGTATCGTTAGCAGTCCAGATGACAGGCATCTCATCGGCATGGCTGTAACGGATCGTGAAGGCACATCTCCATCCCTCAGTCAACAGATGAGGACGTTTGCAAGACAACAACCACCTGCACGAACAGTTCCACGACGTTTGCAGCAGCACGGACTATCAGCTCGGAGACCATGGCTGCGGTTACCCTTGACGCTGCATCACAGACAGGAACGCCTGCGATGGTTTACTCAACGACGAACGTGGGTGCACGAATGGCAAAACGGCAAAACTTCATTTTTTCGGATGAATCCAGTTTCTGTTTACAGCATCTGGACGGTCGCATCCGTGTTTGGCAACATGGCGGTGAACGCACATTGGAAGCGTGTATTCGTCATCGCCATACTGGCGTATCACCCGCCGTGATGGTATGGGGTGCCATTGGTTACACGTCTCGGTCACCTCTTGTTCGCACTGACGGCACTTTGAACAGTGGACGTTACATTTCAGATGTGTTACGACTCGTGGCTCTACCCTTCATTCGATCCCTGCGAAACCCTACATTTCAGAAGGACATGTTGCAGGACATGTACGGATACAGAAAATGTTCGACTGCTGCCCTGGCCAGCACATTCTCCAGATCTCTCACCAATTGAAAACGTCTGGTCAATGGTGGCCGAGCAACTGGCTCGTCACAATACGCCAGTCACTACTCTTGATGAACTGTGGTATCGTGTTGAAGCTGCATGTGCAGCTGTACCTGTACACGCCATCCAAGCTTTGTTTGAGTCAATGCCCAGGCGTATCAGCGCCGTTATTACGGCCAGAGGTGGTTGTTCTGGGTGGAAGTGGAAAAAATTAGAGACCGACTCAGGAGCATATTCAGACCTCTCGAAACGTAAAGTCCCTTCAAAAGTTAGCGTATTGTAGCGGTCGTTCACGGACCACAGTCTATCACCTACATGATCGAATGTCACTCGTTACCACAGCCAGGTCTGACTCCTTCAACCACAGATTTAAAAGTATCCTCAAATGATAAATTCTCGTAGGGGCCATTCATCGCCCATAACCTGTCAGCCACATGACTGAACAAATTCTATACACACTCAGGTCTGCTTTCTTCAAGAATGAATGGAAAAGCGTGCAGAATCACTCCCATGAGCTCTTCACTCGGAAAGTCCCTGTCTCCACTTGACTCCTGTAGTGTAGTGCTACTGCCTGCTTTTCGATTTGCTGAAGGCCGTCCCCACCATAAAATACATCGTTCCTAAGTTCTATAGACATGATTTGACTCAACTTGACCACTTCCCAGATTAAACTAATATATTACAACAATAGTTAAATAAAGCAGTGTTATAAATATTCAGGCACACTTAGACTATTCACGGTAATTACAGCCGGCCGAAGTGGCCGTGCGGTTAAAGGCGCTGCAGTCTGGAACCGCAAGACCGCTACGGTCGCAGGTTCGAATCCTGCCTCGGGCATGGATGTTTGTGATGTCCTTAGGTTAGTTAGGTTTAACTAGTTCTAAGTTCTAGGGGACTAATGACCGCAGCAGTTGAGTCCCATAGTGCTCAGAGCCATTTTTGAACGGTAATTACAAATATCCGTTTGTTCATAAATAAATAATCTAGTGTTCTTGCGCAAGTGTGCTCACGTTAAATGACAACAAATTGTCGTTAAATATTGTTTAAACAATTATTTAGGTGTGCGTCTTTTGGCACTATTTTCAAGAGCGGTGTCAGTTAACACATGTGACTGACCATTTCTCAAATGATCAATTCTTACCAGGTTATCAGCCGAGTGGTGGCCTCGTCTTGTCGCAACGTTTCAATGAGTTTCGTACCCATCATCTTCTGGCCAGAAGATGACGGTTACGAAAGTCATTGGCACGTTGCGACAAGACGACGCCGCTACCCGGCTGATAACCCGAGAAGAATTCATCAGTGGAATACGCCAAGAAAGACTACAATCACATATACACCTCTCAAATTACTGTGATTTTTGATGATACAATCACCATTTAAATAAAATTACTGGCAAAATAGTAAATTGTCCATTAAATGGCCACAAATGTATGATTACATGTGAGGTTTTCACGCTGCCCCGACCCTAGTGGCCGTGCGGCTCTAGGCGCTACAGTCTGGAACCGAGCGACCGCTACGATCGCAGGTTCGAATCCTGCCTCGGGCATGGATGTGTGTGATGTCCTTAGGTTAGTTAGGTTTAATTAGTTTAAGTTCTAGGCCGCTGATTACCTCAGAAGTTAAGTCGCATAGTGCTCAGAGCCATTTTTCACGCTGCATTCATTTGTTGTGTAATTGTTTTGACAAACTTTTGCGTAGTTACAAAGATAGGAGTCACACGCCAAAAACAAACCAGATATAGATGAGTGTTTTTAGGTTCAAAAAAATGGTTCAAATGGCTCTGAGCACTATGGGACTCAACTGCTGTGGTCATAAGTCCCCTAGAACTTAGAACTACTTACACCTAACTAACCTAAGGACAGCACACAACACCCAGTCATCACGAAGCAGAGAACATCCCTGACCCCGCCGGGAATCGAACCCGGGAACCCGGGCGCGGGAAGCGAGAACGCTACCGCAAAAATATTTATTCACTGTGAAATATTAACTTCTGTCGTTTTAAAGACATTGAAATATTTTTGTGCCATTGTACGTGCCTCATTTATCTTGAGGTCGTAGATGTATTCACATTTTCTTTAATACTAGACTGTACATTCCCAACAAGCTGTAAGAAGCCCTCTATCAGACTGTCTGACATTCAGCCATTTTTGGAGTACTTTCTGCACAAAGGTCATGCAATCTAAAGATACGCAGATTCGCAGATTTCGTATTTACCCACTACCAGAGACGCTGCTCGCCTGTGCAGCAGAATTCGCCGGTACCGGTCACAGTCGGACCTATCGCGGCGCGCCCTGAACTCTGCGCCTGCTAGCATTCAAGAGTACAACAGTTTCACCTCCCCTCATACCGCCTCCATGCAGCCAAGTCGCTCGCCTCTATTGATACTGCGTTGCATACTCGTACATTGATTACAGCGTGACGGTGGAGGCAGTTTTTCCGCCGTGCGTGAAATACCCTTTAGGTAAAGGCATACCAAGAGAGAAGTGAACCTTTTCGTCGTGAACAGCAACCTTGTTCTTACGACGTCATATTCTACAAAGTCTTTAGGAACGCCTGAAGGGCAAAAGGGACGTTGTGAGCGCTAGAAGGAAAGTTTGAGACCAAAAGCGAAGGACGACTGCACGTGTTTGCCGGCGAACAACACCGCCACTGTTTATTAGTCTCGGCGCCCTGAGCGGGCCATAACGTGAGCTGTTTGTCTCACTAGTTCTCGGAAGGTCCTACCTTTAACATCGTAGTGGGCGTCTCGCCTTTTGACGCAGAAATAGTACCGCAGCTGTAACGGTAGCACCGGTAGCCTTTAATGACAATCGATGCTAGCGTTATAGCTCTGCGAGGAATTATTGACAATTGTGACAGTGAGATAACCTAACAGAAACAGAACAGTCAAACTAGGTTTCGTTTCCGAAACACTCCAGCAGAGTACAAACTAACAGTAAACAAGTGGGCCACGGAAGAGACGTTCTCCCAGCACAAAAACAAGTTGTAACATTACATGTTACTATCGGTCGCCAGCCTAATTAGCCACTCTTCTGTCAAGCAATATAATAAAGCAGAAGACAGTGCTAAGCCTAACCTAACCTTCCTTCACACTCACACTAAGCTGTTTCTTTATACCCATTCACACTACAACACAGTAACCTAACCTTTAGATAAATGTACTACGAAACTGAAAATCAGACAAATAAATGGCGAATGAGATAACAGACAGTAATCTATCCCTCTCAAGTACACGTAGTTTAAGTGAACTAAACTCAACAGTTTATGGAACCAATCACCAACACACATGAAACTAGTAGCAATACTGAACAAGAAAGAGCATGAGATGACTCTGATTTAAATCAGGGGGTCTGTTATGATCGTAATCTATAACTTCATTACTTAGTTCAGGGTCTCTGTGTATTAACTAACTTGCTTTACAATAACTAAACTCGGTTTGAAGCAATTAAATAAAATGAAATGTAACTACACTGGCTCTGAAGCAGTCTTTGCATTGCTTCATTAACTGACTAACCTACTACATGAGGATCCTTAAACTTTCATGGCTTGACGAACCATGCTCATTAACAAAATACGCAAGTAAGTATGAGAAAAGGTTAGTATTCTTATCAATAATTATTAATTAAGTAAAGCAGAACAAACTATCATTCTTTCAATCACAAATGTGGTTTGATAAGCTGTTTTTTAACCTATTCAAACATATTTCGGTGTGCAAATGCCAGCCGGCCGGTGTGGCCGAGCGGTTCTAGGCGCTTCAGTCTGGAACCGCGCGACCGCTACGGTCGCAGGTTCGAATCCTGCCTCGTGATGACTGGGTGTTGTGTGCTGTCCTTAGGTTAGCTAGGTTTAAGTAGTTCTAAGTTCTAGGGGACTGATGACCTCAGATGTTAAGTCCCATAGTGCTCAGAGCCATTTTAACCATTTTGCAAATGCCAGCAGTACATTAAATTTAAGTTCAAACACTTTTTCATGACATGAACACAGATAAATTTAGTAATTCTGATCAAAGTGAGTAAATGAAACAATTAATAATCTTTTTCATTGCCTATTTTTACTATTTTCAGGCAGCTCTTCAAGTAAGACAAGTTATTTACAGAAAAGGCTGCAAATTGTTCTAAAAATGTCCTGGAAATGGAGTATTTCTCACACTGTAATACTGAAATTTAAACATTATAGCTCCACACAATAGAAAACAATCGTAACTATTTTTACAGCTGCCAAATACGTGTTTCCGTAATACATTAGAGCACTCGAAATTAAATTCACTAGGATAGGATACCTGTCCAGGTTTGTGATTTGGGATACAGTGTTTAGCCACACCACGATTATTATTAAAATCAACCAAATGTCACAAATACCTGGTCCATTCACAGAGTGCCAAATATAAACAATTTAGTGGAAGGCTGGTGGCACTGGCGGGTAATTTGCAGTGGCTGTTAACCTGGCGACGATGCAGTCATGGCAGTACTGTTCGCCTCGCTCTGTTACTGATTTTCTTGGCGTCGGAGTTATATCTTTACAGGACCAAAAACCGTGCCATGATAATGGTATTACCAAATGCAGCATCCGAGGTCCATAAATACTGATCTCAAGGTCTTTGGCATCAAAACTCCTAGAATATGAGCCTCAATGATCCGCTACAGTTAGCGAGGTGTTAACCACAGCACTGCTCAGCCCAGACTCCTTACCTGTCACAAAGGACGAGTTCCCACTTGCACGCCAACCGCACCTTTTCCATTCCGCCGGGCTACTTCCGTAGCTGTGGGGCTTCCTCACGTATGTTACATCAATCCTACGTTCCCTAACCACGGACCAAGTAATTTACAGTACGTTATATAACAATCATTCCAGTAGTTATTTAAATCCACAAGCATAATTTAAACAACATCGTTCAAAAGTTCGCATAACTAAAATACGTATACATATTCTAAGAATTTACGTGATAGATACAACATTCTACATACGCAACACTGAAACAGCAGTATCGATACAGATACAAAATAGGTCGAAAATAGGTTTTACATAACAAGCAGCGACAACACGGAGGGTAAGGAAATTAGAATACATTATAATGAACCCGTCTGAACCGTGTCGTTTGCCGCGGTTCCTATTTTTCTCTTGGTTTAGTCCTGTTTGGAGTTTCCGCGCTTCCCTAGAGGGCGTTGCGGAGCCTCTGTGAACGCGCTGCTAGTGCGCCCGCTGGGAGGGGGCGCTGTCTGCCGTGCCCAGGGCGGAGGAAGCAGTTTAGACGAGTGTTTGGCCCTGGACGACTGTTCTGCACCTGGGCCCTCGGTCCCTCTATGCTAAGTCTGGATGGGCCCAAAAACCCGGGGCGTGAGGACACAAGAGGCCGTAAATCTGTGGACAACGTTTGGTTTCCGTTCATGGGCTGGGGAAGCTATGAAGTCCGTCTGCGGCTGCCAGTAACCTCCGGAAGATGGTGTCGTCACTGAAAGTAAGATTTTTCATCTAGTTAGTGCAACGGCCGTCGTCTGGCGGGTCCAATCTCCCGATGTTGTGGGAGCTATTAATAACTGTGTGGCAACGTTTCTCTGCTTTGAGTTTGTGATCGGAAATTGCCTTGCGAGTGTGTTACTGCCCCCTTGCATGATCGTGCATTTGTACGCCACAGTGACTTAAGGCACACGGCGTAAAGAAACAAAAAGCAAAAAAAAATTTTGGCTGTTTGGTTGTTTTTCCATGGACGGCGTAGGTCACTGTCTGGATAAGCACGTTGTAAAATGTTAAATAACTTTGTACTGTCTGGCGGAGAGATAGAACCAGTTAATTTTATGGATGTCAGAAATGCGAGATTATGTTAATGATCGCCAATATTTCTTATTTTAGTACGTAGGCATATTTAACTTTAGTCGTTATTGTGTATGTATTCTTGTGTTAATGAGTTTAGCCCCTGTGGCATTTAAGTGCTCTATTTAATCATATTTAAGGTAGTGCTAGAGTTTCTATTTGGTGCCGAGCGGTTCTAGGCGCTACAGTCTGGAACTGCGCGACCGCTGCGGTCGCAGGTTCGAATCCTGCCTCGGGCATGGATGTGTGTGATGTCCTTAGGTTAGTTAGGTTTAAGTAGTTCTAAGTTCTAGGGGACTGATGACCCTAAAGTTAAGTCCCGTAGTGCTCAGAGCCATTTGAACCATTTTTTTCTATTTGGTAATCCGCGTAGCCACGACTGATGTCGGTTGCTCCGTCTGTCTGAAACGTTGGGCCTGTTGGGTAGAGACCGTTGTTGACTACCTCTCCTCAGCTCCGAAGTCCCGTATTGATACTACGGCGGTAGTTCTGCTGGAATCTCGTTTGCAGAAGATATCAATTCTTGTGAGCGTAAATAAAGCTACCTTTGCCTCTGTAATTTTCGTCCGCTGGCCAGCAAGCTTTGGTTAATGATTAAAAATAACCAACTGGTCTTCGTCCAACCTACTGGCTCGTGTTAGACGCGTTCCCTTTTCAGTTCGGGTAAATGTTTCCTCCTCCTGGTGGAGCCATCCTCTTTCCCGAGCCACGCTGGGGTAAGAGTTGCCCGAGTGTCTATTGCCGCTCAATGTTCCAGGAGAATGAAATAAGAGGTTAATTATCTACTCCACCGTTATCCCCAAGAAAGGCGAATTAGAGTATTCTGGATAACCTAAGTATTGAACACTATTAAGATAGTTCTAGGCTTCGAGAAATTCCTGTTTGGTAAAATTTAGCCTTCTGTGTCGGTAACCCGGCGTATTCCACGATATAACATTTTTATAGAACTGAAAGATTTGGTTTTGATAAATTTACTGAGACGTGACTTAATTATTTGCTATTGATGTTAATATATATATATATATATATACTACTGGCCGCTAAAATTCCTACACCACGAAGATGTTGTGCTATAGACGCGAAATTTAACCGACAGCAAGACGTTGCTGTGATATGCAAATGATGCAGTGATGAGACGTGCGTACCATCACGTTTCCGACTTTGATAAAGGTCGCATTGTTGCCCATCGCGATTCCGGTTTATCGTATCGCGACTTTGATGCTCGCGTTCGTCGAGATCCAATGACTGTTAGCAGAATATATAATCGGTGTTTACTGGCAAATTATTGAAGATGAGTGTTCCTGAGTAGTGGACCCCTTTTTGAACTAAAGTAAGTGCTTTCAAGTCCTTGTGCAGATCATTTTTGTTCCTGGTATTGTATGTATGAACTGAGCTGTTTGTTGGAAAAAGAGATATATTATTTAGGACAAATTTCATTAATGAGTAAATATACTGAGAGGCTGTAGTTAGTATACCCAGTTCTTTGAAGAGGTTTCTACAGGACGTCCGTGAATTTACTCCACAAATAATACGTATTACACGCTTTTGGACTCTGAAAACTTTTGTTTGACTTGAAGAGTTACCCCAAAATATTATACCATATGACATTATGGAATGAAAGTAGGCAAAGTATGCAAGCTTTTTCATTTTTATGTCGCCTATGTCTGCTGGCACTCGAATTGCAAATACAGATTTGTTAAGGCGTTTCTGCAGTTCTGTGGTGTGCTCTTCCCAACTGAATTTATTATCAAGTTGTAATCCCAAGAATTTAAGACTGTCAACCTCTTCTATCTGCTCTTCTTCGTATTTTATGCATATGCTGGGTGGAAACCTCTTACAGGTTCTGAATTGCATATAGTGAGTCTTTTCGAAGTTTAATGTCAGTGAGTTGGCTTTAAACCATTTATTAATATCCATGAAAATATCATTCGCAGATCTTTCTAGAACTACACTTGACAAACTATTTATTGCAATACCTGTGTCATCTGCAAACAAAACGAACTCTGCTTCTGGCAGTGTAACTGATGAGAGATCATTAATGTACACAAGAAAAAGCAATGGCCCTAAGATGGATCCCTGTGGGACACCACATGTAATTTCTTCCCATTCTGATGATGACTGATGACTTAATTCACTAGTCCCTTGCACTGACACCCTTTGTTTCCTGTTAGTGAGGTATGACTTGAACCATTTTGCAGCACTGCCTGTGACACCATAGAATTCTAATTTACTTAAAAGGATGTTGTGGTTCACACAATCGAATGCCTTTGACAAATCACAGAAAATACCTGCTGCTTGTAATTTGTTATTTAATGAATTAAGTACATTTTCACTGTAGATGTAAATAGCCTTCTCGATATCAGAACCCTTCAGAAATCCAAACTGTGTTCTTGATAATATGTTATTTTTGGTCAGATGGTTGAGCAGCTGCCTGTATATTACTTTTTCTAAAATTTTTGAGAATGCTGGCAAAAGTGAAATCGGTCTGTAGTTTGATGGTATCTCTTTATCCCCTTTCATGAATAGAGGCTTAGCATCTGCATATTTTAGCCAGTCAGGAAATGTCTCAGTTATAATTGACTGGTTACACAAGTAACTTAGAATTGTACTAAACTCACAAGAACATCCCTTAATTAACTTTGTTGATAATTTCATCGTACCCACTAGAAAGCTTTGTTTTTAAAGATTTTATTGTGGACGTTATTTCTTTTGGTGAAGTGAGTGATATATTCATGTACTTGAAGCTATTTGTGAAGGCTAGTTTCAGATATTCAAGGGCATTATTTACTGATCCTGAAAGTCCCATTCTATCAGTAACGGATATAAAGTACTTGTTAAATAGATTTGCCACACTATGCCCATCAGTTACTAATGTCATCTACCCTTAGTGCTATTTGCTCCTGTTCCTTTCTGGTTCTACCAGTCTGCTCTTTCACTATATCCCATATTGTTTTTATTTTGTTCCCTGACATTTCTATCTTCTTCTCGTAGTGCATTTGTTTAGACGTCTGAATTACTTTTTTTAATCTTTTACAGTATTCCTTGTATTTAGCTAAATCATCAGCATTGGAGCTATTCTTGGTCGACAGATACATTTTCCTTTTTGTCTTACAGGAAATCTTTATTCCTTGTGTAATCCATGGTTTTGTTATAGACTTCTGTTTAATTTGAGTAACTTTTAGAGGAAAACAGTTTTCAAACATGGTACTGACATTGTTCATGAATGTGTTATATTTTTCATTCATGTCATGAGCACTATAAACATCTGATGTATTGTATATATTCATACTATTAGTATTGTTATTTCAACTTAAAAAGAAATTGACATGTTCCACATCCACGAGGATCTCCTCAGCACGGATCTATGGAACGAAAACTAATCTAATCTAATCTAGGAGGGTAATACGGAACGCCGTGCTGGATCCCAACGGCCTCGTATCACTAGCAGTCGAGATGACAGGCATCTTATCTGCATGACTGTAACGCATCGTACAGCCACTTCTCGATCCCTGAGTCAACAGATGGAGACGTTCGCAACACAACAACCATCTGTACGAACAGTTCCACGACGTTTGCAGCAGCATGGACTATCAGCTCGGAGACCATGGCTGCGGTTACCCTTGACGCTGCATCACAGACAGTAGCGCTTGCGATGGTGTACTCAACTACGAACCTGGGTGCACGAATGGCAAAACATCATTTTTTCGGATGAATCCAGGTTCTGTTTACAGCATCATGATGGTCGCATCCGTGTTTGGCGACATCGCGGTAACGCACATTGGAAGCGTGTATTCGTCATCGCCATACTGGCGTATCATCGTGCGTGATGGTATGGGGTGCCATTGGTTACGCGTCTCGGTCACCTCTTGTTCGCATTGACGGCACTTTGAACAGTGGACATTACATTTCAGATGTGTTACGACCCGTGGCTCTACCCTTCATTCGATCCCTGCGAAACCCTACATTTCAGCAGAATAATGCACGACCGCATGTTGCAGGTCCTGTACGGCCCTTTCTGGATGCATAAAATGTTAGACTGCTGCCCTGGCCAACACATTCTCCAGATCCTTCACCAATTGAAAACGTCTGGTCAATGGTGGCCGAGCGACTGGCTCGTCACAATACGCCACTCTTGATGAACTGTGGTATCGTGTTGAAGCTGCATGGGCAGCTGTACCTGTACACACCATCCAATCTCTGTTTGACTCAATGCCCAGGCGTATCAAGGCCGTTATTACGGCCAGAGGTGGTTGTTCTGGGTGCTGATTTCTCAGCTCTAGTACAATATGTTTGTCCAATGAATAACCGTTTATCATCTGCATTTCTTCTTGGTGTAGCAATTTTAATGACCAGTATTTTAAAACCGTGAACGACCGAACCTTTATAGGCAGCGAAAATACGAAAGCACACGAAGCGATTAATCGTTGCTGCTGTCCTCCTGGCGCAAGATGAGTTGCAGCGCCTCCTGTGGTGAATACTGTCGTAAAACGATGTATCGCTAAAAATTAATACTTACTGCCCTCCGATTCCGATACCGTTTTTACTACATATATGCTAAAACAGGATTTCAAGTTTTACTTAGCGGGTATCGATTATCACCGTTAGTGATATTATCTGTTAGTCTGATTTCGACAGATTCTTTTAAAACACAATTCCAGTAACCCGATGAGTTTGCAACCACTTGTGTTTCATTGTACACTGAAGCGCCAAAAACCTGGTATAGGCATGCGTATTCCAATACAGAGAGATGTAAACGGCAGAACACGGCGCTGCGGTCGGCAACGCCTGTTAAGACAACAAGTGTCTGTCGCAGTTGTTAGATCGGTTACCGCTGTTGCAAAGGCAGGTTATCAAGATTTAAGTGAGTTTGAATGTGGTGTTATAGTCGGTGCAGGAGCGACGAGAAACAGCAGCTCGGAGGTAGCGATGAAGTGGGGATTTTCCTGTACGACCATTTCACGATTGTACCTTGAATGTCAGGAATCCGGAGAAAAATCAGAGCTCTGACATCGCTGCGGCCAGAAAAAGGTCGTGCAGGAACGGGACCAACGACGACTGAACGTGACAGATATGCAACCTTTCCGCAAATTGCTGCACATTTCAGTGCTGGGCTGTCAACAAGTGTCAGGGTACAAACTTTTCAAAGAAACATTATCGCTAAGGGCTTTCGGAGCCGAAGGCCCACTCGTGCACCCTCGATGACTGCACGACACAAAGCTTTATGCCTCACCTGGGCCCTTCAACACACACATTATACTGATGATGACTGGAAACATGTTGCCTGGGCGGACGAGTCTCGTTTCTAATTGTATCAAGCGGATGGATGTGTACGGGTATGGAGACAAACTCATGAATCCATGCACCCTGCATATCAGCAGGGGACTGTTCATCTTGGTGGAGACTCTGTAATGGTGTGGGGCGTGCGTACTTGAAGTCATACGGGACCCCTGATACGTCTAGATACGATTCTGACAGGTGACACGTATCTGGGATGCCTTGCAACGTGCTGTTCAGAACAGATCTCCACCCCCTGGTACTCTTGCGGATATATGGAAGGCCCTGCAAAATTGGCAGCGCTACTTCAGACGTAAATCGAGTCCATGCCACGTTGTGTTTCGGGACCTCTGAGTCCTCGCGGGCGCCCTACACTATATTAGGCAACGTACCTGTTTCTTTGGCTCTTCAGTGCACTTATATAAAAAATTTCATTGCACTGAGACGAATGAGTAGCTAAGTGAATTATGAACCAAACTGACGGTTGCTCAGTTTAACATGCGGTAGTGTTAAAAGTTAGGCATAATCAAGAAAACAGCGAAATGGAAGGAGAAATGGTGAGCCAATCACTCAACGTCTCCGTAAATATTTATTTACGAACCGTACTTGTTTGTTCCTTGTAGGAAAGGAGTGCTGCGAATAATAGCGTAACCGAAAGGCAAATACAAGCAGTGCATGAGACCGCTCACATTTCAGTATTGTTTCCCCGTTCGTAGTTAGCAGAGTGCAGTCTCTTGGTGAAGCTGGCAACATAATGTCACAAAGACGCTATTTGGCCTCTGTTTTGCAAAGTAGAACACTTGGCCACCTGGAAGCAGGCCAGACACAGATCGAAGTCTCAGTATCCTCGGATGTGCCGCAAAGTGTTATTTCGTAGCTTTGGCGACGGTTTCGAGACACACGAGACCTTCGTCGTAGACCAGTACAAGATCGACCAAGAATATTCACCTCACAGCAGGACCGATCTCTGGCCGTAGCAGTCCGACGAAATCTAAGTTCAACTGCAAGACAGTTGGCTGTAGATCTTGCTGCTGCCGCAGGAGTTGCTGTTTCCTGACAATCTGTGCATCGGAAGGTCAGAACAGCAGGGCAGACACTTCCGTGTCTTGTGGAGTCGGTAACATCAAAACTGGACCACGAATAAATCTTCGCGGATGAATCCAACATCAGTCTGCAGAATGATTGTCGTGGCGCATTACTCTGAACAGGAGCTGGTAGCCGATACACTCCCGGGAATGTCGTGGAAAGAGACCCGTTTGGCGACGATGACGTCATGGTGCGATGTTGAATTGGCATACGGAGCTGCAGGTCTTTGTTGGTGGTCGGAGGAATACTGTAAAAGCTCACAGGTACAGAGTCGAGGTACTGCGACCACATGTTCACCTTCAGAGGTGCAGTTGGTCCAGACTTTCTCTTTATGGACGATAACAACCGTCCGCATCGAGCTGCTCCGGTGGACGAATTTCTTGAAGGTCAAATTACTCGTCGCATGGACTGGCAAGTGAGGTCATCGGATCTGAATCCAACAGCACATGCTAATACAAGCGGCGAACTGCATCCCCTCAGCCTCTACCCAGGACACCTCTAGACCTCCGCACTGCTCTTGCTGACAAGGGAACCTCCCCATCGCACCCCCCTCAGATTTAGTTATAAGTGGGCACAGTGGATAGGCCTTGAAAAACTGAACACAGATCAATCAGAAAACAGGAAGAAGTTGTGTGGGACTATGAAAAAATAAGCAAAATATAGAAACTGAGTAATCCATGCAGACGATACGCAACAACAAGGATGATGTGACCTGAGGAGCACCGTGGTCTCGTGGTTAGCGTGAGCACCTGTGGAACTAGAGGTTCTCGGTTCAACTCTACCCTCGAGTGAAAAGTTTAATCTTTTGTTTTTCAGACAATTATCAAAGTTCAGGCACTCACACATCAATTTCGCTCTCCAAAATTCCAGGACATGTTCAGATTTGCTTGGACATATGCAGGATTTGACGGTCTACACAAGGAAAAATTTGAAAACGTTAAAAACATATGTTTTGACAGAGCACAGGGAAAACTGTACGACTGTGAAACTGTTGCATTCATTTGTTGCAGTTTGTGTGACAAACTCTTATGTTTTCATCACTTTTTAGGGAATGATTATCACATCCACAAGAAAACCTAAATCGGGCAAGGTAGAAGAATCTTTTTACCCATTCGCCAAGTGTGCAAGTTAGGTAGGTCGACAACATATTCCTGTCATGTGACGCACATGCCGTCACCAGTGTCGTATAGAATATATCAGACGTGTTTTCCTGTGGAGGAATCGGTTGACCTATGACCTTGCGATCAAATGTTTTCGGTTCCTATTGGAGAGGCACGTCCTTTCGTCTACTAATCGCACGGTTTTGCGGTGCGGTCGCAAAACACAGACACTAAACTTATTACAGTGAACAGAAACGTCAATGAACGAACGGACAGATCATAACTTTGCGAAAATAAAGAAATTAAAATTTTCACTCGAGGGAAGATGTTGTGTCTAGACAAGACAGCCTAGACACAATGAGAGGAAGCCGAAAGGCACGCGCTAAGTTAAAGCTGGATGGCGTGAGGTCTGAAACAGGATACGCAATGAATGCTATAAAGAAAAGTACGTAGCTTCTGGAATACTTAACTTTAATCCATCCTTTTGGTACATCTGGAGATTGTGGCGATACAAGTGAGACTCTTTAGATACATGCAATGTTACTAATGGCGCCTTGCTAGGTCGTAGCCATTGACCTAGCTGAAGGCTATTCTAACTATCTGCTTCTGCAAATGAGCGAGGCTTCGTCAGCTACGTCGTCCGTACAACTGGGGCGAGTGCTATTCCGTATCTCGAGACCTGCCTTGTGGTGGCGCTCGGTCTGCGATCACACAGTGGCGACACGCGGGTCCGACATGTACTAATGGACCGCGGCCGATTTAAAACTACCACCTAGCAAGTGTGGTGTCTGGCGGTGACACCACAGAAGACTTGAACCGCGGATCTCTCGTTCCGCAGCTGCTCACGCTGACCACGGGACCACGGCGCTCCCGAGTTCGGAGTGTCCTTGATGTTACCTATGTTGCCTATGGACTATTCAGTTTGTATATTTTCCTTTTTTTTCATAGTTCCACACAACTTCTTCCTGTTTTCTCGATTGATCTGTGTTCAGTTTTTCAAGGCCTATCTACTGTGCCAACTTATAACTAAATCTGAGGGGGGTGCGATGGGGAGGTTCCCTTGTGAGCAGTGGGATCGATTGCCAAGAGAGCTCTTGAACCATCTCGTAGACGGTATATGTGCAGCATGTGTGGCTGTTAGGGGTAGCCATAACCTCTTTTATAGCGTCTTTTTCTGTGGAACAGATTTCTCAGTTTTGCTATTTTCTTAAAAATCTGTATCTTAACTACCAGAACTTTTCTACAATTACGTTTGGGGCAGTGATGTATACCGATTGTTTTGTGATTAAGCTGTAGCTATACAGTAATCCTTTCGACATCCTGATGAGACAATATGTCCGCTCCTCGTAATTGTGCTTAACTTTTGAATATCAGTGGATTTCACGCAACAGCATGATTGTATGGTGTAACGGTACAGGTATCGATACCGCTACGATGTATCTAATCTCAGTTGGACCCACAGTCACAGGTGGCGCTAGGGTGTACCGACAGCTAGGGGGCGGCACGAGCCTTAGACGCCTGCAGAACTGGTGAGATCACCTCAGGGGGCGAAGAAGTCGGGACGCGCCTCCCGCTGGCGTGAAGAGGAGCGTCAAGTATCCGGTATAAGTTAATATCGCGCACTGCGAATCGAATCAGTGTATTTTTCTTTACTGTGACCGAACACTGTCTCAAAGTAAAGTGGCTAACTAGAGTGACAATATGAATTGAATCGTTCTGCAAACCCTTTAAGTGGGCTTCAGATCGATGTAGAAACTTTTCATGAAGATAGAATCAACACGGCGTTAATTACTCTGGCTGGTTGGTTGGATGATATGGGGGAGGGGATAAAACAGCGTGGTCAGCTGTCCCATCGGATTAGGGAAGGAAGTCGGCAGTGCCACTACGGCATTTGTCTGAAGCGATTTAGGGAAATCACGGAAAACCTAAATCAGGATGGTCGGACGCGCGTTTGAACCGTCGTCCTCCCGAATGCGAGTCCAGTCTGCTAACCACTGGGACACCTCGCTCGGTACACACGGCTTGAAATTGACATTATTTTCTTAAAGCGCAGGGTTTCGCTGGTGTGTTTTTGGATGCTAATTTGAGGTAAAGCACTTATAATGTTGAGTCACATGCAGTTTTTACACAAACTGACAGTTGCTGTGATGTATGCGAAAAGTAGCTGTTTAATTGTCATAATAACGCCAATATAGTTTTGTGAATGTCTGGAATGTAGCCTCCTGCAAAAAGGTGTTTCATTGTATAGACTACAATGTAGCTACCCGTATATTTCAGTGATACTGTAATGTCGAGGCCTATATGTTGGTTTATATATTGTTTTACGTGTAATATTCAGGAATGCGTAATAAATCGACTAGTGTCTGATTTTACGAATTTCATGATTCAAGATGTTATACATTCATTAAAAAAAAAGTATTGCATCACCTCAGTTCCGAGAGCTCCGGACCCTGTAAAGATAATTGGAATAGAGATCAACATAAACATCATTTCCGCCCGTTTTATTTCTCATGAAAACCTCACATTGCATGTTGTACCACCATACAGAGACCTTGAGAGGTGGTGGTCATCTAATACGCAGTAACACGTCCTCTTGCATTGATGCATGCCTGTATTCGTCGTGTCATACTGTCCACATGTTCATCAAGGCACTGTTGGTCCACTCCTCAACGGCGATCCGGCGTCGATCCCTCAGTGTTTGGTGGGTCACGTCGTCCATGAACAGCCCTTTTCAATCTATCCCAGGCATGTTCGATGGGGTTCATGTCCGGGGAACATGCTGGCCACTCTAGTCGAGCGATGTACTTATCCTGAAGGATATCATTCATAAAATGTGCACCACGGGTGCGTGAATTGTCGTCCATGAAGACGAAAGACTCGTCAGTATGCTGCCGATATGGTTGCACTATCGGTCGTAGGATGGCATTCACGTATATTACAGCCGTTACGGCGCCTTCCATGCCCACCAGAGGCATAAGTCGTCCATGCATAATGCCTTCCCAAAACATCAGGGAACCTGAAATCGTTGGGCAGTGTGTCTAAGGCGTTCAGCCTGACCGGTTTGCCTCCAAACACGTCTCCGACGATTGTCTGGTTGAAGGCTTATGCGACACTCGTCGGTGAAGACAGCGTGGTTCGAATCCTGAGCGGTCCTTTCGGCATGTTGATGGGCCAATCTCTACCGCGTTGCATGGTGTCGTGGTTGCAAAGATGGACCTCGTCATGGACGTCGGGAGTGAAGTTTCGCATCAAATGGTTCAAATGGCTCTGAGCACTATGGGACTTAACATCTGAGGTTTTCAATCCCCTAGAACTCAGAACTACCTAAATCTAACTAACCTAAGGACATCACCCACATCCATGCCCGAGGTAGGATTCGAACCTGCGACCGTAGCGGTCGCGCTGTTCCAGACTGAAGCGCGTGGAACCACTCGGCCACCACGGCCGGCAAATTTCGCATCATGCAGCCTATTGGGCACAGTTTGAGTCGTAACACGACGTCTTATGGCTGCACGAAATGCATTATTCAACATGGTGGCGTAGCTGTTAGAGTTCCTCCGAGCCATAATCCGTAGGTAGCGGTCATCGACTGCAGTAGCAGCCCTTGGGCGGCCTGAGCGAGGCATCTCATCGACAGTTCCTGTCACTCTGTATCGCCTCCATGTTCGAACAACATCGCTTTGGTTCACTCGGAGACGCCTGGACACTTCCCTTGTTGAGAGCCCTTATTGGCGCAAAATAACATTGCGGATACGATCGAACCGCGGTATCGACCGTCTAGACATGGTTGAACTACAGACAACACAAGCCGTGTACCACCTCCTTGGTGGAATCACTGGAACTGATCGGGTGTCGGACCCCCTCCGTCAAATAGGCGCTGCTCATGCATGGTTGGTTACATCTTAGGGCGGATTTAGTGACATCTCTGAACAGTCAAAGAGACTGTGTCTGTGATACAATATCCAGTCAACGTATACCTTCAGGAGTTCTGGCAACCAAGATGATGGAAAACTTTTTTTTACGTGTGTATTACACAGATGGAAATAGAATTGGAACAACAAGAAGTACTAGTGCGACGTACACGAAAGTTGGTAGGCGTGTTTCTAGCCTGAAGACGATGCGTATTCAAATTTCGCGCCAGTGCTATAAGACTTGCTCTGGTAGCGCCACTATGAGGATGCAAATCAGGTTTGTTTTAAATACCACGCTGTAACAGTCGTGAGTGTCAGCTACTTTTAAGAGTGGACTTGGGGAGTTGATGTTAGTCGTGAATGCCGTTAAGTCGACAAAGGCGCCGTTATCAATACCTCACTAATTGAACGAGATCGTGTAATAGGGCTATGAGAAGCTGGATGTTCCTTCTGCGATACTGCAGAAAGACTTGGAAGGAATGTAGCCACTGTACATGATTACTGGCAGCGGTGGTCACGAGAATGTACGGTAGCAAGAAGACCAGGCTCCGGAAGACCACATGGCAGTACCGAGCAGCAATTTGAGCAGGAATTGGCACGACAATGACACAACGAACTGTTACAAATCGGTTACTTCAAGGACAGCTCCGAGCCAGACGCCCTGTAGCGAGCATTCCAATGACCGCACACCACTGTCATTTGTGACTTCAGTAGCGTCAAGCGAGAGCTCGTTGGAGGGCAGGGTGGAGGTATATTTTGTTTTCTGGTTCTGCGTCGGTGCCAGTGATGGCCGTGTGTTTAGGAGGTGGCCAGGTGAAGGATTGCAACCAACGTGTCGTGTGCTAGACACACTGGACCTACACCAGGAGTTATGGTCTGGGATGGGATTTGGTATGATAGCTGAAGTATTCTCGTCCTTACCCCACGCACACTGACTACAAATTTGTAGTCGACCTGATGTACCGCCATTCATCAACAGCATTCCAGGGTCACCAACATACCGCTGCTGTAACCCAACATGCTCTACAGAGTGTCGACATATCGCTTTGGCCTGCTCCATCATCAGATCTGCCTCCAATTGAGCGCATATGGGATATCATCGGACAACAACTCCAGCGTCATCCACAACCAGCATTAACCGCCCCTGTGTAACTCGACATGGTCGATTATGGTAATTACTACGCGAAAGATAATTAAGATTTCACAAGTTGTCAGCTCGTACCGATTTGCAAATACATGGAAGGAAAGTGTGCGCATAATTACTTGAGCGGTGTGCAAGCTCCTGACCTCTACCGGGAGCAACTATTAATTGCACTGTAATAAGCAACTGTCATCTAGTGGCACAAAGCGAAATAAATTACCATTTCAATTGTAGCGATTTCATATACCGTTGTGCCTCTGACAACGTGATTGTTATTGCTGCTTGTAACTATCCATGATTCATAAAATCTGTGTTTCGTCGAAAGATAATACTGGGTTCATCCTCAACCAACGGTGCGGTTTCCGCGCTGTCATGCAACATGGACAACCCATGATTTCCGTGTGAGTTTTGCTTTTGCGGATGATGAACTGCCTGTGATTACGGCAAGTTATGTATGTGAACCCCAACTACATACTAAAGCTTTAGAAGAGTGTAGCAATCTTCAGTTAGGTGAACACTAATGCTCACGAAAACGGCAACAGACTAAAATATTACTTTCAGTTGTGTTTGTGAAAGTAACGGACGTGACTGAGACTCCATTACGTACAAGATAATTTGGGAAAGTATTATTTAAAATTGTGCAGCCATGTTTACTCCAGTTTTAGTGACATTTACCATATTGAATTATAATTTGGTTCTGAAAGAGGAATTAACGTCGTCTTATTTCATACAAAGTGAGTCTATCCAAACGCACTAACGTGTACCCTGTTTACAGTGTTACTAATGTCTATCCATGCTGTGGAAGCAAACATGAAACGTAAAACACGCCAATACCATAAATTCTGATTAACAAATCTAGCTCCGCCAACGAGAACATGCACAAGCTGACAGCATCGCTGCATAGTGAAGATTACAGATACTGTGCCACATCTTACACTATTCAGAACTGGCACGGTGCCATTCCAGTTGATTCAGCCAACTGTTGAACAGCTTGTACAGTCAGTGCAATTATAATAAGCACAACTGTTAGAGATAGCATTTTTACAATTGGAAACAGGTTATAAAATAAAATATTACATTCAGTTTATATAATTTACAGCCAGCACAGTGCGTGTTCTGTCTTAAACACAGTGAAGGATAATTAATTACTTTTTCAGTTAGTTTGGCTATTGCACTCGCAGCACTCAGCTCACCTAAATTCATACAGTAACACTTTCATGAATAGCAAAACTACGGCCTGTTCTTATACCTTCAGCACACAAAAGGCCAAAGACTATTTCAAACTTTATTGACGTTACAATATTTATCAGTATTTCCTGCAATATTATTCTGTGTATTAGAAGTTTTATGTTTTGGTGTTATCATGAGTGTTGACTTACAACATTTATTTGCGTGTGATAAACCCGCAGAGATTCCTCCCATTGTTCCGTCATATCAAGCTTTAATTCACCATCAGTCCGCATTATAGTCCATTAAATTGTTATCATTTATACATTACCATGTGATAGCTGAGCATTAGTAACAATACAGTTTAGCCACTACACGCCTATGCTTCTGTCCTGATGTCTGGTGTTACACGGTCAAGTACAAGAGCAAATTAAAGGGCAAGGACATCATACCTGTGTTGCCACACCAAGTGTAACAAGCATGGGACTCCAGCCCATAAACTGACAACCGGCACCTGTACAACACAATGTACGCACGTTAGCAAGCTTGTATTCAGCATTACGGCAGTCACACTGGTTATTAATCGATCAGTATTTCACATCTGCAATAGCTTATCTCACACTCACAATAACCTGTGATCTTGCAATATTAATCACTTAAATATGTTACCAACACAAATCTACTCCCAGAATTTCATTACTCTACATTAATTGTTGCTTGACGTTGAGATTTTTTCCTTTAGTGCATTTCTCCTGACCGCTTTTCTTCTTCTTCTTGCGTTACGGCCTCTGTAGGACCACAGGTAGAGCCTTCGTGGACTGCATTTTCCTCTTCTTCTCCCAGAACCTCTTCATTCTTTCTCTTCTTCTCTCTCGCTCTTCTTCCGAGATCTTCAGTGTCCATTTCTCCTGTCAGCTCCGCTGGTGACATTCTAATCTTTTCCTGTATTCTTCTCTGTCGTTGATCTCCGGCATATTGGTTGGTGTATATTCGTTCCTCCAATTTTCCTTTCCTTCGACCTTGATCCCCAGTTCCAACCAGTCCTTCCGAAGTTCAACAACCCACTTGGTTCCTGCCTTTCCCCTTGTCCTTCCTGTTGTTTCCCACACTCTCTTCTTCATTCTGTCCATACTCATCCTAACTACATGTCCAGCAAACCTTACCCTTTTGAGTCTGCTTTCCCTGGATATTGTTCTCATGTTCCGGTACGATTCTTCCCTAGGTCTTCGCATCCACCTCTCTCCTCCTCTTTTGGGACCTAGTAGTTTTCTCAGTAATTTTCTCTCTTCTTTCTCTTGTTGTTCTGCCCCAATTCTTCCTAGTGTCATCGTCTCAGCAGCATATAATAGTGCATTCTCACCGTTGCCTTGTAGTGGCTTATCTTTGCCTCTGTGGATATATTCTTTTTATTGTATATCTCTCTCGTCATGCAGAAGGCTGACCTCATCTTCTTTATCCTCTCTGTTATTCCCTCCTTGCTGCTGTTCCTTCCTGTTATAAATTCTCCCAGGTATTTAAATGTGTCCACCATTTGCACAGTGCCTTCCAGTGTTTCCCAGTCTGCAGTGGTATTTAATGTCTTTGTCTTGTTATAGGCGATCCTCAGTCCCATCTTTCTGGCTACCTTCCTTAAGTTGTCGAGTTGTGTCTTTGCGTCTTCTTCCGTCTCACTTACTAAAATGGTTCAAATGGCTCTGAGCACTATGGGACTTAACTTCTAAGGTCATCAGTCCCCTAGAACTTAGAACTACTTAAACCTAACTAACCTAAGGACATCACACACATCCATGCCCGAGGCAGGATTCGAACCTGCGACCGTAGCGGTCGCGCGGTTCCAGACTGTAGCGCCTAGAACCGCTCGGCCACCACGGCCGGCTCTCACTTACTAATGCTATGTCGTCTGTAAAGGCTAGGCAGTCCACTTGAGCCCTGTTGTCCTTTTTGTCCCCAACATGGGTCTTTGGTATTCCCATTACCTCGTTTATTGCTCTCCCGTGCCTGGTCACTTCGTCCAGTGCCATATTGAACAACAATGGTGACAATCCATCTCCCTGTTTAACACCAGTCTTGATCTCAAATTCTTCTGACCGCTTTTGCCACATGTATGTTAAGCTTGTAGTGGAAAACCAGCAGCAGACAATCTTAGACTCGGCAAAAAAGTGTATTTTGCATATTTTGGCGTAAAGGCTGGGGTCCAGGATAAGGACTCCCCACGTGGTCCAAGCATACGATGAAATGTTTCCACTTTGGGGTGCGAATGGTACGGAGGAAGTCTCGAAGTAACAGTGACGACTGATAATTTGGTCGTGTAGGGCACAACAACGCACCTATAAAACAAACATTGAATTTTCGTTGCGTCCTGTGCCTGATTGACCCAATATTCACCCCTCTGATAATCTAGATAACGTGGTTCCCACGTTCAGGGAACGAGATGCAAGACAGCCCTGATGAAGACTATGAAATCAACGACTGCAGTGAGCCACAATCGGAATTGAACGATTTGACTAGGCTCCTGTCACTCGTCAAACACGCTGCACATCTGTTAGCCTTTAAGTAGCAGCAAAAGAACTTGTTGGCCTCTTCAGCTTCTTTTTCTAGGTTCTGAGGTAGAGAAAAAGATTTTATTCGTTAGTTTTCTCATGACAATGTTCAGCTTATTTTTCTTGGTTCTGATGTGGATGGCTCAAATGGCTCTGATCACTATGGGACTTAACTTCTATGGTCATCAGTCCCCTAGAACTTAGAACTAATTACACCTAACTAACCTAAGGACATCACACACATCCATGCCCGAGGCAAGATTCGAACCTGCGACAGTAGCGGTCGCTCGGCTCCAGACTGTAGCGCCTAGAACCGCACAGATACTCAGGCCGGCTCCGATGTGGAGAAAAAGATTTTATTCGTTAGTTTTCTCATGACAATGTTCAGCTTATTTTTCTTGGTTCTGATGTGGATGGCTCAAATGGCTCTGATCACTATGGGACTTAACTTCTATGGTCATCAGTCCCCTAAAACTTAGAACTAATTACACCTAACTAACCTAAGGACATCACACACATCCATGCCCGAGGCAAGATTCGAACCTGCGACAGTAGCGGTCGCTCGGCTCCAGACTGTAGCGCCTAGAACCGCACAGATACTCAGGCCGGCTCCGATGTGGAGAAAAAGATTTTATTCGTTAGTTTTCTCATGACAATGACCTTGTGTACTGCTGTGGCGTTCATGGTTTGATGCAAATGTTTTGAATTCCGAACGAGGCAAATGATTGGAGATTCTTCATTAATTCTTCAGATGAAAGTACCGAAGCTGATCCTCTACACTACGGGAACAAATGTGTTTCCATTCCTGTCGCACATGCCACAAATTTGAAAGAAATGTATGACTTTTTGTCCTTTATTCTGGACAAGCCTAATTACAAAGAATACGAGTGGACCATCTGCGGAGATTTGAAAGTACTGTCCAAGATCCTTGGTAAACAGTGTGGCTACAGCAAATAACCTTACGTCCTGTGGAAATGGGACAGTCGTGAGAAAGCCACCACTGGTCTCAGAAAATCTGGCCAGTCAAAACCCCTAAAGTTCTGGTGGTGTGGGACAGGAGTGGGGGGAAATACTGGAAGTACTGTTCATTTCTTTGGTGGACCCAAAAATACTTTTAAGTATCTGGCAACCAAGTTACTTCATTTATCAATAGTTAAGATGAAAGAAGAGTTTTACGTCAGTTATGACATTCAGAAATATATGACAACAAAAGTGCCTTGGTAAAATCCAAACACCTTGATTAAGAGAATAAAGGTAGAAACACGCTCGATAACTAAGCAGTATTGAATGTCTCAGTGAGATTGAAGATGCAGTTTCTTGACTTCCAAGTCAGCAACTTTCCGGTAAATCTAGATGCCGTGGGTGAAGAAAAGGAGAGACTTCCTCCAAGACATTAAAGGAATAGAACGGAAGTAAAAGGATCGATGGGATGTCAGGACGATAGCAGACCACTGCTGGAAGGTGGACATGGAGTGTCCACAGACGCTGCACACAAGAAAACACTACGCAGGTTTCAGGGGAAAGAGAACAGACATTAATTTATGACTTTGTATGACTACGCAGATTTCAGGGGAAAGAGAACAGACATTAATTTATGACTTTGTATCAATTGACATACAGTAATACTTCATTATAATAGTTTTTAGGTGCGCCTTATTTTAGCATGTCTCATAATTTCGTATTTTTACTGTATGTGTTTTGTATGAGTAATCTGAATGTTCATCATTACATCGTGGAAAAACCATATATGACAGAAGGAAACACTTACCATTTCTTAACTTAGAATATATATCGGGTGGTTATAATTAAACACGGAAACTAATTTCCATACGAGGACCAGACTTGGTAGCATTAATGTCAAAGACATTGGGAGGAGAAATAATACAGAATCAATTCAATTGAAACACATTTAATGTGCTGCTGTGGTACTTCACACTATTACATACCGGTACCATTACCGCTACAAAAGGGGGTTCGATATCGCGCCCATCAATGTCCAGAAGAGTCTGAAAGCGCACGATTGCACTCTGCACGGCAAAACCAACAATGTCCATAGGTATATTGGAAACCTCTCTTGATACGCTGCGCTTCAGATCAGCTCGTGTGTGAATGGTCCCCTGGCAAACCCTGTTCACGTAGCCCACAACCAGACATCACAGGGAGTGAGGTCAGGCGATCGTGCCAGGCAAGCATTTGGAAAAGGCAGGCTGATGATTCGATCGCTTCCAAATGTGTTTCGGATAAGCAGGTGAAATTCACGAAAACTGTTGAGTCCAATGCTTCTCTCTCCTGCAGGGCGGGTAAGACATGCTGACGAAGCATATCGCACAAACGCTGGCCAGTCACACTGCACTTCTATGCTACTTGGGCGCCAACTTGTCCAAAAAAGAATGGGCCAATGATGAACGTAGCCATGAAGCCACATATTGTTTTTTTGATAACAGAGCCGCGTGGGATTAGCCGAGTGGTCTTAGGCGCTCCAGTCATAGACTGAGCGGCTGATCCCGGCGGAGGTTCGAGTCCTCCCTCGGGCATGGGTGTGTGTGTTTGTCCTTAGGATAATTTAGGTTAAGTAGTGTGTAAGCTTAGGGACTGATAACCTTAGCAGTTAAGTCCCATAAGATATCACACACATTTGAACATTTGATAATAGAGCTTCACCAATAATGCCTCGTTCCTTTTGTACAAGCTAAAGTTGGCACGTCAACAAGTGCACTGCGGCTGGTCAGGTGTGTGAGACTATGAATCACGATGACTGATCACGGCGCCTGGCCGTGCGACTGCTACGGTCGCAGGTTCGAATCCTGCCTCGGGCATGGATGTGTGTGATGTCCTTAGGTTAGTTAGGTTTAAGTAGTTCTAAGTTCTAGGGGACTGATGACCACAGCAGTTGAGTCCCATAGTGCTCAGAGCCATTTTGAACGGCGCCTGGCGGCCATACAGTGGCGCTGTGTAGCCTGGAAATCATGCACCCCGTGCTCTGGACATTAATGCTACCAAGTTTGGTGCTCGTAGGGTAATTAGTTACCGTGTTATAACGTGTTAAATGGGGAAAGTTTAATTATTACTACCCGGTAGATATAAAAAAAATTAGTTTCAGTTAAAATGCTTAAGAAAACTGTTGCAAAGTATGAATTTGTTGACCTGTATTGCTCAATAATCTCAAAATCCCTTTGTGATCCTAGCAGATTCATTTAGTCCCGCTAGGGTAGCCGAGCGCGATAACGCGCTGCTTCCTGGACTCGGGTAGGCGCGCCGGCCCCGGATCGAATCCGCCCGGCGGATTAACGACGAGGTTCAGTGTGCCAGCCAGCCTGGATGTGGTTTTTAGGCGGTTTTCCACATCCCGCTAGGTGAATAACGAGCTGGTCCCCACGTTCCACCTCAGTTACACGTGTCGCAGACATTTGAAACACGTCCGCACTATTTCACGATCTACACTAGACGCAGACATTTGGGGTACACTGATTCCGTCCTGGGGGGTACGGGGTGGTGGCAGGAAGGGCATCCGGCCATCCCTAACACTAACACTGCTAAATCCGTTGTAACCACGCCGACCCTGCGGTCACTGCGGGACTATGGCGTAAGCGAAAGAAACAAGAGAGAAAGAAAGATTCATTGAGGTAGTAGAAGATATCATGTTGGAAATTATAACAGTGACATGCGTACTCAGGCGTAAGATGTCCAGAAATACGAAGTGACATCACACCTCTGCGCAGGAGCACACGAAAATGGAATTTTACTTCAGTCACTAGGGAGCGAGGGTGTCCCACGGACCTTCGAAAAAGCTACAAGCTCCCTTGAAGATGTCCTCCATAGACGGGGACGGAACGTCGCGTTTCAACAAGAGTAATCCGAGCACGGCCGTGAAAGTTCACATTTTACACCTACTGCAGTCAGCAATACGGACGATTTTCTTGGCTGCTACAGCAGTGGGAAGCCGTGGCCTGCACCAGAGGGGGTGGTGTTCGGCGGAGCGCTCATAGAGGGCCAGCCGCCGCGTGCAGCTAGCATCCCCCTCGCCACCCTCCCCCGCTCTGCCGCACCACCGGTTAATTATGGCGCAGGGCGGATTCTGACGGAGGACGGGCCGCAGACTAATGAAGACAGATGCGCTCCCAATGGGTCCGCCGATGCTGGTCCGCTTGTGGCGCGTGCTCTCTACGTAATAAAGTCTGTGGTAAACGAATCAGGTCAGGGTACCGTGACCAAAGCAGGGAAGGGGGCGGGGTGGGGAGGTTGTGGTTTGTACGTGGGTGTGGGAAACGGCTGGCGGTCTGGCAGAAACGGCGCAAACAACGCCGCCAGACACAGGCATCACTCCTGCTGCCCACTGGAGAAACCAGCGACCACTATAAACAACTTACAAGTTGATGCCTTTGCCCTCGAATGTTCGGAACCGCACGAAACCACGCATATACGAGGGTGAGTCATATGAAAACCTTAAATTTGTAATAAGAAATCGACATTTCGCGCCGCTATCCTGTAAGATGGTAAGCGTGCTACAAACAGCGTGCAGAATGGCCTGTAGGTGGCAGCATAGTGCAGCAGATGCACACATGCCGTCGCGGTATCAGTATAAAGATGGCCGCCCGACTTGCGACATCGTTCTGTTATTCGGTTTTTGCGGAGTGAAAATGTGAAACCTATTGAAATTCATCAATGAATGAAGGTTCAGTACAGTGATGCATGTTTGTCACAGCAGCAAGTCTACGAATGGAGTAGGAAGTTCGCAAATGGTGTGACTTCAAGGGTAGATGCTCGTCGTCCAGGTCAGGCACAACGATTGGGGACTCCACAGAACATTCCAACAGTTGAAGCCATAGTGAAGGAAAACCGCCGAGTGACACTGAATGACATTGCAGCATGTTTACAGATTAGTCATGGGTCAGCGCACCACATTGTGCATGATGTGCTCCAGTTTCACAAGTTTCTGCAAGATGGGTGCCACGGCATCTGACTCCTGAAATGAGAGAACGACGTGTTGATGCTTGTGAAGAACTTCTTCGGCGCTTTGAACGAGAAGGTGATGGCTTCCTTGCAATAATCGTTACTGGGGAGAACACCTGGGTTAACTTCCACCAACCGGAAACGAAGAGAGCGAACAAGGAATGGTGCCATTCCTCATCACCAAAACCAAAGAAGTTTTGAACAGAACAATCAGCAGAGAAAGTTATGCTGACTCTCTTTTTGGAGGAAAAATGCGTCATTTTGGAGCATTACATGCCTAGACGGACCACTGTCACCAGTGCATCATACACAGATCTCCTAAAAAACTCATCTGCGGCCTGGAATCAAATCAAAGCGACGTTGATTGCTGTCAGCAGGTGTCCTTTTGCAACATGACAAAGCAGGGTCCCTCACTGCCAGTGCAACAGTTGCAACAATCACAGACCTGCATTTTGAGTGTCTTCCTCATCCACCATGCACACCAGACCTTGCCCCAAGTGATTTCCATATGTTTGGATCACTCAAAGACGCAATAGACGGAAAGAAGTTCCGTTCTGGTGAAAAGGTACGCCACGCGGTGCATGAGTGGTTGCGCGGACTACCAAAAGAATTTTTTTCTAAAGGAATTAATGCACTTTGTAAATGCTGAGGGACTTGCATTGAGCGTGGGGGGGATTGTGTTGAAAAGTGATACAGCTTTGTACGACTTCTGCACAATAAATAATATTTTTAAAATTATTTAAGGTTTTCATTTGACTCACCCTCGTACTAACACTCGATCGAAAAATCGACAGTGCTGTTTGTCACTTTCATGCAAAACATGCCATCAGATGGTACCATGTTGTAGCTGCACTAACAAATGCCCAACTTGCGTGAATGATGTAGCTGCAGTACGAAAGTGTCTCTTGGAGTGCTCGCAAGTGGATTACTGTGAAAACGGTGTACAGTGATATCGTGAGGAGAATTATCCTACGAATGTGGTCCAAATATTACGGACAAAGTTGTCACGTGGTGAATATGGAAATGAAATCGGGGTCGAGGCTAGAAATTCACAGATATATTACATAAAATAATAACTCCGAAATATACTGGAGATGACGCAGAAATACATGATGCTTCGCTGGACAGATATACTGATTTTGAGGACAGAAAGAACGTGAGAAGGTGGCTGTTCAAGCACTACATGACGTTGTTCTCCTGAACAACATTAACAGCTCAGTCAAAGCGAGTACGAACTATCTCCAGCCTAACTTTCGAGGACCAGTGTAGGAGACTGTAATACGAGGGTTGTCCAGAAAGTAAGTTTCGATCGGTCGCGAAATGGACACCACAATGAAAACCCAATGAAGCTTTGCACAGATGTGATGGGTAGTATCTGTAGTATGACGGTCGATCGCATCAAGACGCTCTTTTCAGTTTTGAGCGCACTGTGAGCGAGTAAAGGTGCCTAGAACAACAATGTATCCCGCAAAGTAGGAGGGCCCGCTGAGAGGCTTCGCCTTAATGAATGCAGCCCACCTAACACAACTGCCTCGCACTTCCTTCTTCATGGCAATTCTCAGCCGCACTCTGCAGGGGCAGTGAAGACGCTCCTGCAGCCTTTTCCATGGGAAGTTTCGACCACCCACAACACAGCTCTAATTGCCTCGTCCTGAGTATCATCTCTGTTCACATGAAACGCTGGACACGAAGACAACACTTGGGCGCAGGCTACGCGCTATAGACCAGCGTAGAGAATTATCGGAAAGCACAGGCGGCTGCCTTCTATGACGATGGTATTGGAAATTTGGTATAACGCTCCGACAAATGTCTAAGTCGGAGCGGCGACTATGAAGAGAAGTATCTGGAAAGTGTAGCTAACTCTAGCAAATAAAATGATTCTGATTTTCACTGTGGTTTCCATTTAGCGACCCATCGGAACTTACTTTCTGGACAACCCTCGTGTTTCTGGCTTTGCAGCTATCATATTCGGCTGCAAGGAGGTCTTTTTAGAGATGTTGAGAAGACAGGTGTCGCAAGATGACGTAATGTGGTATGAGGTACCGATGACAGATGATTTGTTCGGTACCGGTATCGTAAGAAAGACCGGTTAAATTGTGGTCCTTCTCCGCGATTGGCTGCCACGTTCGGAAGTTGCACGCCAAAATGGTAATCTTCTGTTATCAATATTTGAAAAATGAGTCAGCGTATTTACTTAAATTTCAATTTAAAGCATCTCTCAATATCGTGCTGTCATTCCATTATTTCACAACTATTAATAACCAACAGAATAATAAACAACTGCAAAACGAAAAGGCAGACGAAGCACTTCGGTGATCTTCGGATCGCGCCTAGTTTGGATGGCAGGCGAAATATTTCATCTGTAAGATCAGAGCTGGTACGGCAGTTTCGGAGGACGGACATGTTGTCCACCACGGTATCACTTAAGACTTAATTTGCCTTGTCCAGTTTGTAACTTTGAGAGCTGGTTGGGAAACCTCGGAGGACAGACATGTTGTCTGCCGCGGTCGGTGTTAGTTAAGATTTTACCAGCAGTGCCTGGTTATTTGGACATATAGTTGAGAACAGGGCGATACTAATTACATAAACATGCAGTTCATTAATTTTTTGAAGAACAGAAATCATTTCTGACTCTAAAAAGGAACGTAATTGTGCAGTTTCTGCCAATAAAAACCGAGTGGCATTCCGTATAAACAAACTTATTGGAAATTTGATCATTTCTAAAACAACAGATCCTCGCAAAGATCTTATTACAGCCTCAAGATTATGGATTCACGATCTAAGTGCCATTTTCTGCGCAGAGGGCAACAATTGTAGAATACTGCAGGTTGGTGAACGTTTATTAGAACTTCCTGCATTCCACTCAGGGCGGTGGAAACAAATAGGCATCTCGCCTGTACTGCAATCTTAGTACAAATGAGATCAGTGTCACATCATCTGTGGTAACACGGAGGAGATATGAAATAGAGAAATATTTTTGAGGGAAGGAGTTTATCATACGCACGTACATATTACTTCTCCCTCACTCTCTCTTTCTCAACTTGCCACAAGACGATACAGATGACAGCGCACCAGGGAACATTTATGAAGACAAATACATCCATGGCCCCAATTCGTACAGCAAACTAATAAGGCGTTATAAGTGCATTAAAAATAAATCAAATTGCAGATTAATTCTAAATTGTGCATCTAGCAAAAGGCGAGCAGAAGCTCATTTCAAAGGAAACAGATGGTCGCAACTGCAAACTATAAAAAAATCATGTAATATCGCAGTTTGATAGCCCAAGGTCGGGTAGATCTACAATTCTCTATTGACATCTGCAAATGTGGCCACCAGAAGCGTCTTAAATGCTTGGCTTGGTTATTTTCAAAGCTTCGATTTCTTTTATCGGCAATATTAAGGCTCAATATGGCGTTTAATCCAGGCATATTACTACATTTGTTACATGTAACGACATAGACGACGATAATAGTATACCTCAGAAAGCACAACAGTTCGTGGAGAAAGTGAACATGTTCATGACAGAGCAGGGTGAGGAGAAATGAAGTGTCTGGATCAGTGAACAGAGTCAGTTAAAGTATGAAATGTCTTCATCATCAACACCGTCTCACGGAGGAGAGGAAACTGCAGCTGGTGTGTCGCAATCTGTCTGTGGTGTCACCGCCAGACACCACACTTGCTAGGTGGTAGCTTAAATCGGCCGCGGTCCATTTAGTACATGTCGGACCCGCGTGTCGCCACTGTGTGATCGCAGACCGAGCGCCACCACAAGGCAGGTCTCGAGATACGGACTAGTACTCGCCCCAGTTGTACGACGACTTTGCTAGCGACTACACTTACGAAGCCTTTCTCTCATTTGCCGAGAGACAGTTAGAATAGCCTTCAGCTAAGTCCATGGCTACGACCTAGCAAGGCGCCATTAGCCTTACATAGTTTGATACTTACCTTATAAAGAATGTCTCTACAAGAACGTTGTAAACCAATGAAGATATAAAAGTTAAGTATAGCAGCTACGTACTTTTCTTGCTACCATTCACTACTTATCCTGTTCCAGAATTCACGCCCGTCTGCGTTAGATAGCTTCCATTTCGGCCTCCTCTATCTACAAGGTGTTGGCACATTTACCAACACATCACTGTCCATTGCTCTACCCACAGCTACACAGTCGATGTGGCTTTATCACTGGCAGGCAGACTAGCAAACAAGTCGTACATCTGTTTTCAGGAGGCACAAGGCACTTTCGGGCCTGACACTTCAAAGAAACTTGCAATAACCTGACCACGAAACATCTACATGTATACTCCGCTATCCACCAAACGGTGTGTGGCGGAGGGCACTATTCTCGCCAAAGTCGTATTCCCTTCGTCCCCCCCTCCCCTCCCCTCTCCGCCCCTCTGTTCTACTCGCGGATCGCGCGAGGGAGAAATGACTGAACTCCTAAGTACGACCTCTAAATTCCTTTATTTTTTAATGGTGATCATTCCGCGATTTGAAAGTTGGTGATAATAATATATGCTCTACATCCTCGGCGAAGATCGGATTTTGGAACTTAGTGAGCAGCCCCTTCGTTTACCGCGTCGTCTATCTGCAAGTGTGTCCCACTTCAAGCTTTCTATAAGATTTGTAACGCTCTCGCGATAGCTAAGTGTACCAGTCACGAATCTTGCCGGTCTTCTTTGGACCTTCTCAATCTCTTAAATCAGACCCAACTGGTAAGGGTACCATACAAACGAACAATACTCTACGACTCGACGAACTAAAGTATTGTAAGAAATTTCCTTTGTTGAAGGACTGCATCGCTTCAGGATTCTACCAATAAACTGCAATCTAGAGTTCGTTTTACCCTTTACTTGTGTAATCTGATCGTTCCATTTGAGATCACTTCGAATAGTCACATCCAGATACTTGACGGATGTTACCACTTCCAAAGACTGTGCATATATTTTGTACTCACACATTATTGGGGATTTTTGCCTTGTTATACACAGTAGGTTACACTTACTAATATTGAGAGATAACTGCCAGTCATTACACCACGCATTTATTTTCTGCAAATCCTCATTGCTTTGTTCACAACTTTCATTTGATACTACTTTCCTGTAGACACAGCATCATCTAATGCCGCTGTCAATACCATCAACCAGATCGTTTGTGTAAATCGTAAAAAGCAGCGGACCTATTACACTGCCCTGGGGCATACCTGAATTTACTCTTGTTTCTGTTGCAGTCACCCCGTTCAGGACGACATAATGCTCCCTGTCTGTTAGAAAACTATCTATCCAACCGCATATGTCATCGGCTAGGTCGTAAGCGCGTAATTTTTGGAGCAAGCGGAACTGAGTCGAACGCCTTTCGGAAGTCGAGAAATATGGCATCAACCTGGGAGCTGGTATCTAGAGCCTGTTGTATATCATGCACAAAGAGGGCCAGCTGTGTCTCTCATGACCGCTGTTTCCTAAAACCGTGCTGGTTTCTGCAGATGAGCTTCTCAGAGTCTAGAAAGGTCATTATGTCTGAACACAAAATATGTTCGATGATCCTACAACAAATCGATCTCAGTGAAATTGTCCCGTAATTATGTGCATCCGATTTTCTACCCTTTTTATAGATTGCTATGACCTGGGTCTTCTTCCAGTCCGGTGGAACTTTCCGCTGTTTCAATGATCCCTGATAGATGATGGATAAGAATGGTGCTATATTTCTAGCATAGTCAACATAAAATCTTACGGGGATACCGTCTGGGCCAGATGCCTTCTTGGCGTCTAAGAATCATAACTGTTTTACAATCCCAGGTACACTAAACACTATGTCAGCCACCCTTGCGCTTGTTCGAATATTGAAAGGGGGAAAGATGCTGCAGTCCTATACCGTAAACGAGTTTTTGAAAGCTAGGTTTAGAATTTCGGCCTTCTGTTTATCATCATCCGTTACATTAGCCGTACTGTCAGCAAGAGAAGGTATTGAATTAACTGTAGCGTTCATAGATTTTAGGTACGACCAAAAATTTTTGGGGCTATTTTTAGAATCTGCAGATAAAATATTGCTTTCAAATTCGTTAAAAGGATCTCTCATTGACCTTTTGGCAGCCGCTTTAATTTCGCATAATTTCTGTTTGTCAGCGGGGCAGTGACTACCTTTAAAACGATGCGCAAAATTCTCTGCTTTCTCAGCAACTTCCTAATATGTTTGTTGAACCAAGGTGGATCCTTTCCCTCCCCTACATTTTTGCTAGGCACATATTTCTCTAGCACGTGGTGGACAACACCTTTAAATTCCGACCAAAGATGCTCAATATCTCATTCATGTGGAGGCAAGCAAAAGTGGAAAAATGACTAAAGAACACATAAAACTTTTTCTGACTTCTGCCCTTGGATAACATGCAACAAGTGGAAAGAGTCTGTTGCTGTGTGCTTCCTGACTGGGTCACACAGATCGTACCCTTCGAGATGCAAGTTTTCTAAACAAAGATGTAATGTTGAAGATATTGCCACCGAAAACTACAAAATATTGCCAACGCATTGATGTTTCTTTTGGCAATATAAGCTCTATATCAGAAGGTTCGCTGATTTTGTAAGACAATAATGTACCAAATCCCAAGTGAAGATTCATTTTCGTTATTTCATCATCAAACTTGTCTCTGTGATTGAGAATCAGTTTTCTGCACCAAAGTACGAGCCTATGATGCAAAATACTTGGCGAAAGGCAGATGATGATAATGGCATGTCCATATCATCATTTGAAAATGTAATTACCGTGGCATTTTATACTGGATTTCTCGAATGTGAAAGTGATTTTGAATGTGAAAACATGACTTTAGTGACGTGTGCATGTTGTTCTCTTCCACTTTGTTTTAACCACTTCGTCGAAATCCCGCATTAGCGCTATGAGGATTGATATAAGCACTTTCAGGTGTGTAGGAGATGTTTATTTTGCGTTCTTATAATTACTTTAAGCATAGGTTTTTTTGGCACTGTTGATTAAAAATGTAATGATACACCTATGTCATTAAATTAGATGGTATTGATATCGTGTTACTTTGTTTCCCTCTATTAAAATGTCACTTGTGATAGAATGCAACGGTTTGCATGGAAATGTCACAGACCACTGCTTTTTTATGATCGTGTGTTACTCTAAGCATGGTTTCGTGTGATTCTGAGCGTTCCGGGTCAACGGTGTCCCTTCTTAGACCGGTTATGGCGCCGCCGTATTGGGACCTCATCCGCCATGTTCTGTATCGTTATGTTGTATTATATTAGTCGTGTGTTAGAATAACATTTGATGCTGCCAGTCGCTATTTTTCTTCGGTTACTGCCGGCAGCTTCCATTCCTTTGATGCAATCTGAATACAGTGACATGTTAGTGAGAGAATCTGCAACACGCAAACTAGTCTTTATCTTGAAACAGTGTTCTGATGTATCTTCTTCTCTGACGAAGTCTTCTGCTACACATGAGTATAATCGGCCGTGTATATGATAGTGAGCTCCGCCTGAGCCCGTTGATCTTTTCTTGACGTTGATGTCTGGATAAAACATTAGATGGAATAATAGATCTACAGTTATTCTTTTGGAGTATCACTTATAATTTCCAGTTTATACTCGTATTTTGGCACGAGCCGTTATCACAACATCACCAGTGATTCATGACTGCACCAAGTTATTTCACTGTGTTCACTCTTTGTTAAAATAAAACTTTTTCGATAATTTCCTGAACCAGTAGTCAGCCCGAGCTTATGCCCTCAGTTTTCTGTCTAAAATTGTTAGTTATCTCACTATATCTACAGCACTCCACATTATTCGCTGCCGTTCTCTCTTCCCTCCGCCACTCGCTACGTCTAACGCCGTCCCACCTTCCGCGCTACTTCAACGACCATCCTTGCGTCGCACGCTACGCTTTCCACCGATTTCACCACATGGTTTCACCTATTTGCTGATGAGTACAATATTTTTCCGAACATATCCGTCTCTTGCCGGTGCTTTTTCTTAACATACTTCCACATAAGATTGGGGCTGAGTTCAGAGCTAATTTAACTATTTATTTATCTAAAGAAAAATTCTAGTTATTTTTAAATTAATAAAAATTTGGCGTTACTGTGAAGGTTTCCGATGGTCAGCTTGTAGTTTGAATAAGAGAGAAGAGGTTGTTGAATTAGATATGTGACTTTGTTGCGGTGATATGAATGAACTGTACAGTTGTTCTCGCTATAGCTACTAGGTACATCCATCTCTGTGTCTGCATGGCTACTCAGCATTTCGCACTTAAGTGCCTGGTAAGAGGTTCATCGAACCACTTCCAGACTATTTGTAATCGTTCCATCCACGAACAGTGCGCGGGAGAAAAGAACACTTAACTCTTTCTGCGCGAGCTCTGAGCTATTTTATTCTGATGATCAATTCTCCCTATGTAGAGAGCAGTTAGCAAAATATTTTCATATTCGGAGGAGAAAGTTGGTGATTGAAGTTTCGTTAAAAGATTTCGCCTCTGAGAAAAGTATTTGCCATCCCAACTCGTGTGTCATTCGCGACACTCTCTCCCCTATTTTGCGATAGTGCAAAATGAGCTGCCCTTGGTGAACTTCGACACTCTCTGTCAATTCCATCTGGTAAGGATCCCACAAAAGAAGTGATTTCTGGCGTTCCCCAAGGTAGTGTTATAGTCCTTTTGCTGTTCCTTATCTATATAAACGATTTGGGAGACAATCTGAGCAGCCATCTTCGGTTTTTTGCAGATGACGCTGTCGTTTATCGACTAATAAAATCATGGTTCAAAATGGTTCAAAATGGTTCAAATGCTCTGAGCACTATGGGACTTAACATCTGTGGTCATCAGTCCCCTAGAACTTAGATCTACCTAAGCCTAACTAACCTAAGGACATCACACACATCCATGCCCGAGGCAGGATTTGAACCTGCGACCGCAGCGGTCACGCGGTTCCAAACTGAAGCGCCTAGAACCGCACGGCCACACCGGCCGGCAATAAAGTCATCAGAAGATCAAAACAAGATTTAGAAAAGATATCTGAATGGTTCGAAAAGTGACAGTTGACCCTAAATAACGAAAAGTTTGAGATCATGCACATGAGTGCTAAAAGGAATTCGTTAAACTTCGGTTACACGATAAATCAATCTAATGCAAAGGCTGTAAATTCAACTAAATACCTAGGTATTACAATTACGAACAACTTAAATTGGAAGGAACACACAGAAAATGTTGTGGGGAAGGCTAACCAAAGACTGCGTTTTATTGGCAGGACACTTAGAAAATGTAACAGACCTACTAATGAGACTGCCTACACTACGCTTGTCCGTACTCTTTTAGAATACTGCTACGCGGTGTGGGATCCTTACCAGATAGGACTTACGGAGTACATCGAAAAAGTTCAAAGAAAGGCAGCACGTTTTGTATTATCGTGAAATATGGGAGAGAATGTCACAGAAATGATACAGGATTTGGGTTGGACATCATTAAAAGAAAGGCATTTTTCGTTGCGACGGAATCTTCTCACGAAATTCCAATCACCAATTTTCTCCTCCGAATGTGAAAATATTTTGTTGACACCGGCCTACATAGGGAGGAACGATGACCATGATAAAATAAGGGAAATCAGAGCTCGTACGGAAAGATATAGGTGTTCATTCTTTCCGCGTGCTATACGAGAGTCCGCAGCTCGTGGTCGTGCGGTAGCGTTCTCGCTTCCCGCGCCCGGGTTCCCGGGTTCGATTCCCGGCGCGGTCAGGGATTTTCTGTGCCTCGTGATGACTGGGTGTTGTGTGATGTCCTTAGGTTAGTTAGGTTTAAGTAGTTCTAAGTTCTAGGGGACTGATGACCATAGATGTTAAGTCCCATAGTGCTCAGAGCCATTTGAACCATTTTTTGCTATACGAGATTGGAATAATAGAGAATTGTGAAGGTGATTCAATGAACCCTCTACCAGGCACTTAAATATGATTTGCAGAGTACCCATGTAGATGTAGATGTACACATAATGTGCAGCAGTACTCTAGAAGAGATTGGAAAAGAGTAGGGTAGGCAGTCTCTTTAACAGAGCTGTCGAACCTTATAAGTGTTCTGCCAACGAAACGCCTTCACCACAACTGTATCGGTGTGATCATTCCAGTTTTAGTTGTTCGCAATCGTTATTTGTAAGTATTTAGGTGAATTTATAGCCTTTAAATTTGTATGAGTTATAGCGTAATCGAAATTTAGGACTCATGTAGGGATGAACTCACACATTTCATAAATTAGAATCAATTTCATATTTTCGCACCATACACATATCGTGTTTACATTATTTCACCATTGTTTTTGATATTCTAATGACTTAATTAGATGATAAACAGATTAGGAACAACAGAAGGACAACAACATTTCCTTGGGCAGTGTTAGTTATCCACTTCTTGTGCCAGGCGCGTGCGAGTTCCGTGGCGGCCTGCTATCGATTGTTTCTCTGCCCTGTGCTTTTCTCTGGTCCGTTGCTGGGCAACGAGATGACGCCTGGCCGCGGGACGTCGCGTAAGCAGCGGCACGCTCGGCTAGCTACGAGGAGGTAATTTGGTGGCAGCAGTGTGCAGCTGGAGGCCAGGGTTAACCGACGACTTGTGAGCGCTCTGCTGGACCGCACATAGTTGGACGGCGTAGTGGCGACGTGGCGTGTGGAGTGTTATTGGCGCCATCACGCCGGTTGGAGTTAAACTGGCAGCCACTCGACTGTTGAAGGGAGAGAGCATGCTCGGGGACCGTTGCGTGACCATGTTGTGGACTACATGGTGAGCCCTTTTTTTGTAATGAGCAGTAATTTTGTTCTCAGTCTACGTGTGAGCTATTGTATCCTGGTTCCTTTTGAGAATATCTGATATTTCTGGGTCACTGAAGAATGAGGTAATTGCCAAGAATGTTTGCCTATCGAAGCCACGGGCTAAAAACGATGGATATCGAACGCGACTGTGGTGGCGAGCATTACGAGAAATTATTTGTGAGTTGCTAGGGAAAAAAAAATAGTTCAAATGGCTCTGAGCACTATGCGACTTAACTTCTGAGGTCATCAGTCGCGTAGAACTTAGAACTAATTAAACCTAACTAACCTAAGGACATCACACACATCCATGCCCGAGGCTGGATTCGAACCTGCGACCGTAGCGGTCGCTCGGTTCCAGCCTGTGGCGCCTACAACCGCATGGCCACTCCGACCGGCTGCTAGGGAAACCCACACCATTTATGTCGGTAGTGAGTGGGATGTCTGGTTTTGTTCTGCAGGCTTATTACTTATGCAATGCTTGGCAGCCTTCTTTACAATGTGTTGGATTTTATTAAAGTAGTGTTTAACGTACTTACTGTTAACGATAACAGTTAACTACCAGCCTGACATATTATCTAGTGTCGTTAATTTTATGAAAATAGCGTTTATTTAATTCTCACCAGCCATTTTATTCATCGACGTTTTGGTATAGATACCATTAGAAGAGTGTTCAGCGCTTATTGCTTTCGAAACTATTCGACGGTTTCAGTGCGTGTCAAGCTTATTTTATACATGGGCGTTTTATATGTAATTAGACTAGTCTTTAGTTCTTTCTGTATATGTATGTGCTACTGGACAGATTAGTCTTTATTTAATGCATTATTTATCAGAGGCCTCATTTTTGTTCAGTCTGGTGTCATTTACCGAAAGATTTTGTAAATGCCTCACACATATATGGGAAAGGTGTCTGTTTTGGAAGGGAAAAAACCTTTGAGACGTTCAGAATGTAACTGTACCTGTACAAATTAACTTGTTATGTGAATGTAAAATGACTCGTTCCACATCATTACGACCCATCGTGCAAAGTGATCCATGGGACTTGTAACTAATTAACAAACTAACTAGCTAGCTAGCCAGTTGACAATAGCAAGTTCACATTACTCATCGTTTTATATTTTCCGTATTAGCCGCCTGTGTATTAATTGTCTTGTAAGTTGCTCATCTACCCAGCGGGCTTAGTTGGTTCCATCTGCATTTTTGGTCGGATACTGCCGTTGTTCGTTTTCTTATTACTTCTAAAGTCAAGCACTTGTCTTTCTTTGGTTTTTATGTTTCATCTGTATTTGATTTAACGCACCTGATTGCTTATAAGTCCCGTCTGAATGAAGCGAAAGAGTCTCCAAAGCAGTTACTAATTTCTATAATTCCTGAAGCACCTTCACCAATTGTGAAATTTTTGCATGACCGACGGTCGTTAATCCAGTTATACTCTATCTGTAGCAAAAGCTGTTAAGGTTCCTTATAGTGTAATTCTCTTCAGTTTGGTCGGCGATACCAGCAAATTGGTGTTATGGCTGAGGCATCGTGTTCCTGAATGAAAATTGCATATAAAATTGTAGTACTTGAAATGCCTTTACCATGGCAGCTATTTATCATTGGGTCTTAAGGCATTTGCGCAATTGCTAAGAATAATTATCTGATTCGTCTTGACCTGTAACTCTTTTGTTAACCACTTGTAATGCAGCTACATGAAACTTTGAATTATTTTGGGCCCGCCCTGAAAGACACTTATCATTAGGTCATAAGCCGTTTGTGCAGCTGCTAAGTACAGTTAATTGATGATCTAGAAGTATGAGTAACGAGCAATGCCATGGGGTTGTTAACAGCTTGGTAGCAACTGCTTACTACTTGAATTAATTAATAATTTCATTTTGGCCCTCCAACGCGGGCGACCTTTGTTATTTTTTAATCATCATCTTCACTCTCACGCGTTTCAAGGATTTTACTTAACCCTGTACTTTCTCAATGTAAAAGATTTAATTTTTTGTGAATAAATTTCTGTTCTAGTACACTCTGTTTTGTGGTCCCAGTACTTTCCACTGCCCAAACAGCTCCATACCTCTTCACTTCTGGTTTACTCCATGACTTACTGCCAGTTATTCCGACCTGGGACAATTCTGGCAGGAAATCACGAATCCAGTTCACGCAACTGAGACCAAACTCCACAGGCACGCAATGCGATCAGAAGACGCAGGTGAGTAACGGTACCCGAGGCCTTCAGGAACGAAATCTAGAAATACGGAATCAATTTGTGATCCAATGTGATATCCCATCGCTTTAAGTGAACAGAACGATATTTTACCGAATCCGAACCAACTACGTGTCAATAAATCATTTTCTTCGAGGCAGTTAATAATGTCCACATACAAAAGATCCAAAATTCTACTGCTAATCGACATCAGAGACACGAGGTGTCTGTAATTCTGCAGATTACTCCCATTATATTCCTTGAGTACTGGTGTGACCTGCACAACTTTTCAATCGTTTGGTGCGAATCTTCCAACGAGCGAGTGGTTATGTGAGATTGCCAAGTGTGCAGCTATTATATCAGTACACTCTAAAAGTAACGTAACTGGTATACAATCGGTACCGAAAGTCTCGCCTTTATTATACTGAAGATATCTTTTTCTTAGTTCCTCATATTGGCAGATATTCGAATTCTGGAATATTTATTTCGTCTCCTTTGTTGAAGGAATTTCTGATAATCGTGTTTGGTAACTTCGCTTTAGCCGCACTGTCATCGATAACATTACCATCGCTATGGCGCAGTGAAGGTGTTTATTGCACTTTCCCAGTGGTGTACTTTACCCTGAGGTGGAAAAGTCCTGCGACAGCAGTATGCACATATACAGACTGTAGTAGTATCGCCGGAGTGGCCGAGCGGTTCTAGGCGCTACAGTGAGGAACCGCGCGACCGCTACGATCGCAGGTTCGAATCCTGCCTCGGGCATGGATGTGTGTGATGTCCTTAGGTTTGTTAGGTTTAAGTAGTTCTAAGTTCTAGGGGACTGATGACCTCAGCAGTTAAGCCCCATAGTACTCAGAGCCATTTAAAGCATTTTTGTAGTAGTATCGCGTACACAAGGTTTAAAAGGACAGTGCTTTGGCGGAAATGTGATTCGTACTCAGGTGATTCACGTGAAAAGGTGTCCGACGTGATTGTGGCCGGGCGACGGGGACTAACACACTCTGAACGCGGAATGGTAGATGGAGCAAGACGCATGGGACATTTCTTTTCGGAAGTCGTTAGGGGATTCAGTATTCCGAGATCCACAGTGTCAAGAGAGTGTCGAGAATACCATATTTCAGGCATTGCCTCTGACCATGGACAAAACAATGGCTGTCTGGCTTCACTTAACGACCAAGAGCAGCGGCGTTTTCATAGCGCCACCTGTACTAACAGGCAAGCAACATTGCATGAAATAACAGCAGAAATCAATGTGGGCCATACAATGAAAATATCCGTTAGAACAGTGCGGCAAAATCGGGCGTTAATGAGCTATGGCAGCAGACGGCCTACGCGAGTGCCTTTGCTAACAGCACGACTTCGCCTGCAGTGCTTCTCCTGGGGTCGTGAGAGTACCGGTTGGACCCCAGACGAGTGAAAAACCGTGGTGCTGAGAGACGAATTCCGATTTTATTTGGTAAGAGCTAGTGGTAGGGTTCGATTGTGATACAGACTCCACTAAGCCATGGGCCCAAGTTGTCAACAAGGCACTATGCAAGCTGGTGGTGGAGTGCTTATATGTAATGGACTGGGTCCTCTGGTCCAACTGAACCGATCATTGACTAGCAATGGTTATGTTCAGTTACTTGGAGGAGGGGGCTTCCAACGACATGCTGTGTTCATGCGACGTCGAATTTCTGCACTGCGCCGGGTGAAAGGAAATTCGACACGATATTAGGAGGTATCCGATGACTTTTGTCACTTCAGTGTAAATACACGCAGAATCTCTTTCTGTTTCCTGCCAGAAGTCGAGGCAGCGATTCGTTATGGAAACTATTAAAACCATCTAGCATTTAAGATCGTGATAAATTTCGAACTTCAGTAAAACTGCAAAATCGGGGATTTTGCGTTGTTTTAAAGTTGATATGGATTTTTCGCTGCTTCTAAACAGTGCTATTACCCGTTCTGCGTACCATGGGGGATCAGTACCATTTATTATTAATTTAGCAATTAATGTCAAAGAATTTAAAGACTTGCCAATATAACCTCTGTGTGTCAGAACTCTCCATTGCATTGATTAAATATTACATTGAATATCGAAACAGTATAGCCAACTTAGGGCAATTTTTGCGTAGAGTAAGGTTCTGCGATTCTCTATGGAAATAAATAAGCACTCAGATATTGATATTAACAATCTGAGGACGAAGCATGGGAGCGCGATTCTAGGCATTGTTGTGAGATGAGGTCTGTTCAAATGGTTCAAATGGCTCTGAGCATTATGGGATTTAACATCTGAGGTCTTCAGTCCCCTAGAACCACTTAAATCTAACTAACCTAAGGACATCACACACATCTATGCCCGAGGCAGGATTCGAACCTGCGACCGTAGCAGTCGCGCAGTTTCGGACTGAAGCGCCTAGAACCGCTCGGCCACCGCGGCCGACTGATGAGGTCTGTCTGCGAGGGTAAAACTTCAGTAGTTTTGGTCGAGAGCTCGGAGACTGATGGCAGATCGTATCAAATGGCTCTGAGCACTATGGAACTGAGGTCATAAGTCCCCCAGAACTTAGAACTACTTAAACCTAACTAACCTAAGGACATCACACACATCCATGCCCGAGGCAGGATTCGAACCTGCGACCGTAGCGGTCGCGCGGTTCCAGACTGCAGCGCCTAGAACCGCTCGCCCATACCGGCCGCCAGATCTTATCACATTCAAGGCCTGATTTCATTAATATGGTCAGGAGATATTTAAATGGGTTAACTAAGCTTGAAGATGGAATAATAGGTAAAATTCTCAAGCATAGCGCAAAGCACAATTGCAGGGTTAGGCTCGTGATTGTTAGACCGAGTTTGCAATAACCCCATGTTTTGCTTGTCAGTTAAAGAAGCCTCTTTATCCTCCAAACAACAACAATTATTCTCCCATCTAATTCATAAATATGCTGTGGTTATTAAATGTTAATGTAACATTAAAATAATTTGTTAATCTGGCACTCAGCCATTACTGATACTTATAAGGTCATTGTCAGGCATTTCGCTGTTGTTAATACTTGTCAAACTGTCTTTGGTCATGGTCGTTTTTGAAGATTTTAAACAGACTTAATTTATGAAATGCCTTCTTGCAAGTTATTTAGTAGTTAACAGGATCCAAGCAAACACCTTTTTATTAAAGTCATTCTTAGTAACAATAAGCTTTAGCTGCTGCTGCTGCAAATTGCTGTAAACCATTTGGAAAAACGCAGTCATCTAAAAAGGTGATTACAAAACTTGTGCCAAAACAGACACACTGTCACACCACAACGTGTCATGTATTCTAATCCAGTAAATTCCGTTGCACAAGCAAGATTCTGTATCACTTGTAAATTCTTGTTGAAATACGAATTCAGATAGCTTAGGAATTCATTGTTACAGGTGCATTTGTTCCTGTAGTTTTTCATATTCAAATTCGCAGTCAGATAGCTTATCTAAATGTTAGTTTCAAGTTTTTCATGTAACTATGTGTTGAGGGCTTAAATGACAGTGAAACTGACACTCATACAACACGCACACGGCGTTATGAAGGTTACATTCCGTTTATTAACAGCTCAGGTTGCTTATAGAGTCCATTTTCACAGACGAACGTAGGCTTTATTTGTTGTAGGTACGTTTCACCTCTGACGATGTCTTCAGCAGTGGCGAATTCTGGATAAAGCAGAAATTTAAACCCCGGAAACATGCATCAGGAAGATGAATATCTTTCGCAAGGCCCACCACTGTATGAATATCTTAATAGACATTTTAGAATTGGAAAAGGGTAAAAATTCATACCGTTTTGTGTGGAGACAGTCAAGATATCCTTTATTTAACACTGATGGACGCCACAGATGGATTTCAAGTTGTTGTTGCAGCCGGCTGGCTGCTCCACTCTTTGTCCGCGATTTCCTCCTCCCTGGCTCGATACATGTGCGTGTGTGTGTCGCGCCCCGTCGTTCGGACTCTCTTATTCTTCCGCCTCAGATCCCGGCCCGGAAATCGTCCGCAACCGCCGACGACCAGCGCGGCCTTCTGTACTGAAATAGGAGGCCTGGCCGGGTGGTTGAGAGCGGGGATGGGGATGGAGTACTCTCAGGACTGGCAGATGCCAATACTGCCAATACCGGAGCCCGGCCGGCGCCCCGTCTTCCGGTCACGTTGACTCTCGCTGCAGGCGGGAAGCTGAGCACCTAGCTAGCTAACCAGCTAGCCAGCTTGCGTCAGCGCTGCAGCCACGACCACATACCTTACGCTCTGGCAGCGAACCAAACTCAGTATGCGAATGTGTGAGAAGCGTAATTTGGAAACTTCCAAGACCAGTCAGTGCCAGTGTCTAGCAATGTTGACAGTTTTCGCAACAGGTCATCTGTTAAGGGTGACTGTAGATGACCATATACACCGAAGCGCCAAAGTAACTGGTAAAGGAATGCGTATTCAAATAAATCTACATCTACATTTATACTCCGCAAGCCATCCAACGGTGTGTGGCGGAGGGCACTTTACGTGCCACTGTCATTACCTCCCTTCCCTGTTCCAGTCGCGTATGGTTCGCGGGAAGACCGACTGCCGGGAAGCCTTCGTGCGCGCTCGAATCTCTCTAATTTTACATTCGTGATCTCCTCAGGAGGTATAAGTAGGGGGAAGCAATACATTCGATACCTCTTCCAGAAACGCACCCTCTCGAAACCTGGACAGCAAGCTACACCGCGATGCAGAGCGCCTCTCTTGCAGAGTCTGCCACTTGAGTTTGCTAAACATCTCCGTAACGCTGTCACGCTTACCAAATAACCCTGTGACGAAACACGCCGCTCGTCTTTGGATCTTCTCTCTCTCCTCTGTCAACCGGACCTGGTACGGATCTCACACTGATTAGCAGTACTCAAGTATAGGTCGAATGAGTGTTTTGTAAGCCACCTCCTTTGTTGATGGACTACATTTTCTAAGGACTCTCCCAATGAATCTCAACCTGGTACCACCGAGCGGGGTGGCGCAGTGGTTAGCACACTGGACTCGCATTCGGGAGGACGACGGTTCAATCCCGTCTCCGGCCACCCTGATTTAGGTTTTCCGTGATTTCCCTAAATCGTTTCAGGCAAATGCCGGGATGGTTCCTTTGGAAGGGCACGGGCGATTTCCTTCCCAATCCTTCCCTAACCCGAGCTTGCGCTCCGTCTCTAATGACCTCGTTGTCGACGGTACGTAAAACACTAACCACCACCACCACCACCTCAACCTGGTACCCGCCTTACCAACAATCAATTTTATATGATCATTCCACATCAAATCGTTCCGCACGCATACTCCCAGATATTTTACAGACGTAACTGCTACCAGTGTTTGTTCCGCTATCATATAATCATACAATAAAGGATCCTTCTTTCTATGTATTCGCAATACATTACATTTGTCTATGTTAAGGGTCAGTTGCCACTCCCTGCACCAAGTGCCTATCCGCTGCAGATCTTCCTGCATTTCACTGCAATTTTCTAATGCTGCAACTTCTCTGTATACTACAGCATCATCCGCGAAAAGCCGCATGGAACTTCCGAAACTATCTACTAGGTCATTTATATATATTGTGAAACTAGTAATACAGAGACATGTAAACAGGCAGAATACGGCGCTGCGGTTAGCAACGCCTACAGAGAACAACAAGTGTCTGGCGCAAATTGTTAGATTGGTTACTGCTGCTGCAATGGCAGGTTATCAAGATTTAAGTGGGTTTGAACGTGGTGTTATAGTCGACGCACCAGCGATGGGACACAGTATCTCTGAGGTAGAGATGAAATGGGGATTTTCCCGTACGGCTGTTTCACGAGTGTACCTTGAATATCAGGAATCCGGTAAAACATCAGATCTCTGACATCGCTGCGGCCTGAAAAAGATCGTGCAAGAACGGGACCAACGACGACTGAAGACACTCGTTCAACATGACAGAAGTGCAACCGTTCCGCATATTTCTACAGATTTCAGTGCTGGACCATCAGTAAGTGTCAGCATGCGAACCATTCAACGAAACATCATCGATATGGGCTTTCGGAGCCGAAGGCCCACTAGTGTAGCCTTGATGACTGCACGGCACAAAGCTCTACGCCTCGATTGGGCCCATCAACACTGACAATCGATTGTTGATGACTCAAAACATGTTTCTAGAATGAAATTTTCACTCTACAGCGGAGTGTACGCTGATATGAAACTTCCTGGCAGATTAAAACTGTGTGCCAGACCGAGACTCGAATCCGGGACATGTTTTGGAAACATGTTGCCTGGTCGGATGAGTCTCGTTTTAAATTGTATCGAGCGGATGGACGTGTTCGGTATGGAGACAACCTCATGAATCCATGGACTCTGCATGCCATCAGGGTACTGTTTAAGCTGGTGGAGTCTCTGTAATGGTGTGGGACGTGTGCAGTTTGAGTGATATGGGACCCCTGATACGTCTAGATACGACTCTGACAGGTGTCACGTACGTAAGCATCCTGTCTGATAACCTGTATCCATTAATGTACATTGTGCATTCCGACCGACTTGGGCAATTCCAGCAGGACAATGCGACACCCCACACGTTCACAGTTGCTACAGAGTGGCTCCAGGAGCACACTTCTGAGTTTAAACACTTCCGCTGGCCAGCAAATTCCCCAGACATGAACATTATTGAGCATATCTGGGATGTCTTGCAACGTGCTGTCCAGATGAGATCTCCACTTCCTCACACTCTTACGGGTTTATGGACAACCCTGCAGGATTCATGGTGTCAGTTCCCTCCATTACTACTTCAGACATTAGTCGAATCCATGCCACATCGCGTTGCGGCTCTTCTGCGTGCTCGCGGAAGGCCCCTACACGATATTAGGCAGGTGTACCAGTTTCTTTGACTTTTCAGTGTATGCAAGTGATCTATTTTGTATCTCTGAATGCGGTTAGTAGTTTCCTTGATACACTTGCCTATATGTACCTATACCTGGTTGTAACTCCTATTGTGACGTGTAACTGAAGCTAATGATTTAGTAAGAGCTCTAGTAACTGTCTCCTTCATCATTCGTGCCCTGAAATGTCCTCGTTAGACGTTACTGTGTGCAACCTATTGCTAACAGAGTGTTAGGCCGCTATGGCCATTTACTCTAGTAGTTAGTTGAAGCGTCTAATAACAGAGTAAGGTTGCAAGCCTTTTCTATGTTTTACACTTCGTTAAAAGGGTTTCAAGACTTAACTGATCAACTACTGTCTGTTCTCCTAGGCATGTTCATGTAAACTCGTGATGAAGCATTAAAAGCAGACCAAAAGTGAACCAAGGTTCTCAGTTCCTTATTGACACCATATCTACCTCCCTAGCCTGACATTCGAGTGATTTTATACGTCTGCAACCACAGAGACGTAAAAAAAATCTCAGCTTGACCCCCGTTGCCATTTCACCGATGCACATAGCCGCATATGTGTCACAGACGATTGACCTCAAATCCGACGCCACATCCAATGTGATTATAACATTCTAGTGACTAGAAAACATTCAAAGTAATTATGTTGCGGCCCACGTCAGGCCACTACAGCGTGCACCGGGACGCAGCCTTCAGAAGAGAATATGCTGTCTCTTAGTTTAAGAGTTATTTTATTTACAGAATGAAAGCTGAAATCTCTGCCTTGTTGTTGAGTATTAGCCAGCGTAGAAGTTATTTACCATCCGTAGTAACACTGACTGCGAGAGAAGTAATTCATTATTCTATTAATTAATGCTTCTGTTAACATTAGATAACAAATCTCTTCATCACTATCACAGTGACTGATAATTCCGTTGATTGAAGATAACTACACCCTTCACTATTCACAAAAAGATAATGAATACCCTTTACTGTTATATTAGTTAATGCTTACATTGACTTTACACAGCAAAACTTTTCGCTGTTCACAAAAATATTGTGTCTACGCTAATCCATGCAAGTAGCAATTTGGGCTTTAACTCAAAATTTAGTAATAATATGTTTAGAATTTGTACTGATCAGCTTCTCTGCTGCTCTGAAAATGAAACAACTTAATTTAAATCGTTGCAAGTCGCGCTTTCCACGGCTAGTTTAAATTCATATTTGCCGCGTAATGGCAGCGGCCGTAGTTCGTCAGCGATAATGCTCGAACTGCTAAAAATGCTAAATGCTTAATATTACTGAATTTGACATGTAAGGGTATGTACAGCACTTAAATAATTCCAACAAATTAAATATTTAACGTTTTTGCACACACACACACACACACACACACACACACACACACACACACACACACACACACACACACATTAATCAAACAGATACAGTTCGACAATTAACATCGAAAGCAAACAGAAGAGAGAGCGCAATCTGTAATGGCGCTCTTTTAGTGACGAAAAATTAAGATGACCTCAGATATTCTTATAATGCAACTCTCAGATACATCTTTTCTAACATATCGGTATATTTTAATTACTACATTAATAACGAAAATAATATTTAATGAATAAAATACATATTAAATTTTCGACACACAATCATTCTTGGCGTTTTGTGAATGTTTGTTAGAAAAATGTTTACGTAATTGTTTATTATTCGTCGTTCGTAAGAGCACTTTATATGGACCAGAATTTGCTTGGTCCCTGCTCGCAAAGTTGGAATTTTCAGAAATATTACCACATTCAGTTCATTACACTGGCAGCTGACACTCACAGAGTGACATATCTTGGGAAGCAAGCGGACTAACACTTGGTCACGCCTTAATGATTTCGCTTGTACTTTCAGCCGAACAGGTTTGTGCGACATGAGGAGAGCTATGTAGCAGTGGCTGCAAAATTCGTTATGCCGACGACTGGAGACCCTGGAATGGAATGTCAGTTCTAAAGTACACGGCAGGTGGGACGCTTCCATGGCACTTCGGCAACGAAAACTGAGGCAAAAATTGAAAATGGGAAGGAGAAAGGATGTGGAGGGCCGCTCTTGTTAGAATGACATTTATCACGAAGTCGGCCAATCGTGACGATTCTAGTCGAGGTAATAGTCCCACGTGAAAAATGGAAGGGAAAACGAATTGTTTACATGGAGAAGAAAAATGAGATGTTAGTTCCATGATACTAGTTATTTAACAAAACCATCCACTGTCTCCTCATGGACTTCCAGCGAGCCTACGACAGCATCCACAGAAGTAGCCTCCACAACACATTACGAGAATTTAGTATACCCAGTAAAATCATTAGGATGATACACCTGTGCATGGATTGCTCCCAGGCAGCAGAGAAGTTCAGAGGATCCATATCCCCCACCTTTCCAATTAAAACAGGCTTACGACAGGGAGACGCTCTTTCATGTGTCCTCTTCAGCCTTGCCTTAGAGAAATTGGTTCGGGAGAGTAATTTACATCTATACAATGGTCTCTGATTCGAACACAGTGAAGTAAAACTCCTGGCTTATGCAGCTGATATAGTGTTGCTGAGTGAAACTGAAGAAGAACTGAAAGACATGTACAGATCTCTCAGGCACAGTGCCAGCAAAATGATTAACCAAGAGAAAACCGAATATATGGAAACAGGTCGAGTCATAAACCCAAATCCTTACTTTGAAATTGACCAGCATTCTAAATTCAGAAAAGTTCTCCAGTGTAAATACCTTGGATCACGTTTCAACAGTAAAAATATCATAACAATGGATATAAATGAAAGAAGAGCCTCAGGGTCAAGATGTCTGTACTCACTAAGCAATCCACTCAAAAGTAAAGCTTTGTCAATCACCACAAAGATGAAGATATACAACAGCATCATCTGCCCGATAGTTCTGTGCGGTTCAGAAAGCTGGACGCTTACAAAGAACAAAAGAGAAAAAATTGAAAGTTTTCGAAAGAAAAGTAGTGAAAAATCTGGGGACCTCAGTTGGAGAATAGTGTATGGAGAATTCGAAAGAACAATGAAATTTATCAGTTAATGAAGCAACCCACTATCATCCATATATTAAAAAGCAGGAGACTGCAATGGGCTGGACATGTGGCTAGAATGGAAAGCAACAAAATCACCAAGAAAGCATTTGAAGGAACTCTCCAGGCAAGAAGACCATCGGGCCCACCCCGTACAAAATGGAAAGATGACACAGAGAAGGACATCGCAGCATTAGGAATTTCCACAGGGTGGAGAGAGGCTACGAGAGATAGAAGGCGGTGGAAGCAGATCGTTGATGCAGCGCGTGGTCTACAGAGCCTGTGATCGCTGAGAAGAGAGAGAGTGGGAGAGGGAGAGAGTTCCATGGTAACCCGTGGATTGGGGGAGTTTGTTATCTGAAGCTGAGGCACGGGGGGTCAGCAAACAGCCGTCCAGAACACAACGGCCAAACTCCACACGACAGAGGCCAGCGACTGACTGCCGGCATCACCGTGTTTGCCGACTGACGGCCCACTTACACAGTGAGCCGGCCCTAGGATCTACTGGATAGCTGCCGCAGTAGCAGCATCCGTGACGCAAACTGACTCACTCTCCTACCGCTGACCTAGTTCAAGTGGCCCTGAACGCACCGGAAATTCTTAATCATTTGTACAATTAACTGTTTATGAAGTTATTCAGAATCAATGTTATCTCTTTTATGCCTCAGTTGAAACTTTCTGCAGAGCCACCACAAAACTCTGGCCCGACTCGCCGATACGCAGGAAACCTTGGGGCGGGGTACGGGGGACGACCAAAACATTGGCGGCCTCGTGGTGGCCAAACTGCAAGGTAAGCCCAACTGAACAGGAGACTTCCGCTGTACCGGCGTTTTCTGTGATCGCAGCGGATCAACGTGTTGTCCGAAGGATGACTTGGTGGTAATCCCAGTTGCACAAGTGGGTTTAACGGCTTCGCAGCAATTTTTCCATTTCTGGAGAGTTGTCCCGCAGTTCGTTGCATCATGGATGCCTCCCGTTCAGCACAAAGAGAGATTATCAAATTTCCTGACGCAGGAGCGGAGAATGCTTCACAAATTTATCGCATGTTGAAAGAGGTGTACAGAGAGCAGTGTCTCGCATGGTGCAAAACACTCTGGTGGGACGTGTAGACATCGAGGGCGTAACACGCCCGCCGGTGCCACGATGTCGGATTTGGGGGAGCTCGTACAGACGATTAGTCGGATCACCACACGTGACATTGCTGTAGAACTGATGATAAGCAAAGGGACCAAGCATCACATTATCCATGAGAAGCATATTTATGGCAACATTTGCGTACAGTGGGTCTCCAAGCACCTTTCTGGGAATCAGGAGACGCCGATAATGAATGTTTCCCTGACCCAACCCGTGAGATATTCGGAGCAAGAAACGGACTTCACTGCCTCATTTAGTGGCATGGTATGAAACAACGACTCTGCTGCCAAACGGATGGGCGTGGAATGGCGGCATCCCGGCTCACCTCGTCCAGAAAAGACCCACTCTGCCCTAAAGGTCGGAACTACGAAACGCAACAGTTAACTCTGATCGGCATTTCAACACGTTTCTGAGGCTGAAACAGGACATCACGCACAAGCGTAGGAGCAAGTTTTCGGATGTTATAGTGCTTCTCAAGAACACACTCCAGTTCCTTCAAAAATTTTGCTGTGAGGTCCTGGAACATCCTCTGTTCTGCCCCAACAACTCGTGTGACCCTCATATATTCGGCCTCTTCAAACTACCTTTGAAAGATTGGAAGTTCGCCTGCGACAAGGAAGTGCGGGACACTGCGGAAAACGGAATCCACATGCGACCCAGCAGTTTCTACACTGAAACCATTGACTCCCTTGACACACGTTGGGATTGGTGTATCAATGTCAGTTGCAATTCTGCATAGTTGTACTTTCCACATGAGCTGTAATTATAGGATTGTTATCACAATTTCTTTACATATGACTGTAGACTCCTTTTCATTTGGACACGCATTATAGCAAGTGCAGACATCACGAACAGTGTCCAGAACAAACACTAACATAAATGAACTTTTCCAACCAAATCCATTAAAGAATTAATAGTTTTTATACCATTCGCCATTTAGATCTGCACATAGCCTATAACTACGTACGAGATCTAAGTGAAAATAGTGACAAAACTTAGACTGACTGCTAGAATGGTTTATTATACTTGAAGCTCGATTAGATGTTTAAGAGCAACCAGGAACGACTGTCACAGATGGGATCCACTTTCTGTACCACCCAACACAGGTCTATCGGTATGAAGAAACAGGATTATGTACATGTTACTGAGAAGCGGTAAGAGACACTTTTCACGAAATCTCGAAACTATGGGGGAATCCCAAAAGTAACGTCTCCTATTTTTTTATAAGTACAGAACTCTGTTTGTGTGGCAGTTGGTCACACTGTTATGAAGAGTGCTTCACGCGCTGTGTGTAAAAATGCGCACGCCGCGCTGAGGCGCTCAGTCTTGGCTTGGCAGCGTTGAGAATGGAGCTCGCGTTGGATGTTGCCGCCAAGTGGGAATTGCTCGCAGTTATTCGGTTTTTAACACAAAGGGCACTGCGCCGATTGAACTCCATCGCCAATTGATGGACGTGTATGGTGAGTCGTGCCTGGATGTCAAAAATGTTCGTAAGTGGCGTAGAGAGTTTGCAACTGATCGGACCGAAATTCACGATGAACAAAGGAGCGAGAGAGAAGACCACATGCGGCAACGAGTTGATGCTTCCCGCGCATTTCTCCACCGCCTTGCAGCCGAACAGGACAACTTCCTGGACTCAATTGTCACGTGACGAAACCTGGGCATACCACTTTACACCTGAGACCAAGCAACAATCACACCAGTGGCGGCATCCTTCTTCGCGGCATGGCGGCGAGCTGGTATGACATGGGCATATAAAAGCTGCCACAGCGTCTACAAAAATGCATCGACAGGAATCGTGATTATGTCGAAAAATAGCTACATGTTCAAGCTGTAAACCGATGTAAACCATTGTAGAAATAAACAGGTCTATGTACTTATAAAAAAATAGTAGACCTTACTTTTGGGATTACCCTCGTGTTTAGTCACTTACTGGATCACTAACACGAGCTGCTGTGTCTTAACAACTCGTCATAAATTACCACAGTAAATCTCTCCGCGACCACAGAAAAGTTCATAAAAGCCTATATGGGTGTACGTTGTTTTCTTTTTGCTTCCACGTGTAGCTTATTGACATGGTGTCAGACAATATCTGTATCCAGCAAAATTTACATTGTCAAGGTACATGAATGAAATAATCTTTCATACTCAGTGAAAGCAGCTCGACCCAACGTATCATGCTCAGAAGATTGTCCTTGACGCCACTGCTCTCTATACAAAATTCGAGACATTTTCTCGTTGCTCTAATAGTCAATGAGGGAACTGCTTAATACGGTGTCAGTAAGTTCCACATTCCTAAAATCCGAAATTTTGATCTACATATCGTCTTATTTCTTCTCTTTCTCTTCGTATGAGCCACTATCCACTGTTTATTTCAGCTGCTTTCCTTTGTTCTCATTGATTTCTTGATGCTTCTCTCATCTTTCTCATGTCCAAGTGGCTCCAGTATTCTTCTTGGGTTTTTCGCGCAAACATTCGCAGTCTTACAATCTGTGTTACTAAACAGCTACCCTTAGGCATTGTTTCAGTTGCTGGTTGCCTATTTTTCAGAGGCAACAAATGTTTGATTTTCAATATCTTATGCAGTTATTGATCGAATTTAAAAATTTAAAAGGCTTTCATAATCTACTGATTAATAGTTATAATTTTATACCCAGTGTTTAACACAATAAGCCTAGTATTACAGTTGGAAACGGTGTATATGTCTTGAGGCAATGTAATACTCGTCCCGAGTTCGAGTCTCGGTCGGGCACACAGTTTTAATCTGCCAGGAAGTTTCGTATCAGCACACACTCCGCTGCAGAGTGAAAATCTCATTCTATGTTCGTCCAGTATTTAAGAATTAGATCTCTTAGCTACTTCCAACTAACTTTCAGCATAATCTGAAGTCTTCACAAAACATTTTTTCGCTGACAGCTCCAACAAAATGATGACTACATTTTCACTTTTCATACTGTAAAAAAAGTGCAGCATCAGAGATGACGCTTTAATTTATTACTTATTTACTACTAACTTGATTCCCAACACGTTTTGTAGACAGTATACACATATAACACTCGATGTACCTGCGTAGTTATATGAAGGTACGACACGTGGTTCGGAAGGTATGACGTTTTATACATGGGAGTTCGATCCATTATAGAATCAGGATTCGAGGGCTTGCTGGTTTCTCACTGAGCGGCAATAGGCATCTTGTGGAGTGATTTGGAGTTCGTCCATGTCCCTTGAAGTTTATTTGCGCCGAATGTTACCCATTTTCAATTTACTGAAATAAGTGAACAGTCTTTCGGCAATCTGGTAGGACTCATCTTTTCCTTATGGCCGTAGAAAACTGTTCTTTTTCCTAATCATGTCCGTAATTTTTTCTGTACGTATGTAAAGTCCAATATTATGACGTTTCCTGTATTGATTTTGCGTTCTAACTGATCCCTAAATTTTCCTTAGCAGTTTCATTTCTATGAGTTCCATTACTTCCATCATCGCCTTTTTGTTTAGAATTAAACATTCTGTTACCTGGCAGTTATGCCCAGACTGTCACTGAAACTATTTTTATAATGTAATGTGCAGATTCCGATAGAATAGTAGATACTGTCGGAAGTTCCATGCGGCTATTCGCGGATGATCCTGTAGTATACAGAGAAGTTGCAGCATTAGGAAATTGCAGCGAAATGGATGAAGGTCTGCAGCGGACAGGCACTTGGTGAAGGGAGTGGCAACTGACCCTTAACATAGACAAATGTTATGTATTGAGAATACGTAGAAAGAAGGATCCTTTATTGTATGATTATATGATAGCGGAACAAACACTGGTAGCAGTTACTTCTGTAAAATATCTGGGAGTATGCGTGCGGAACGACTTGAAGTGGAATGATCATATAAAATTAATTGTTGTTAGGCGGGTACCAAGTTGAGATTCATTGGGAGAGTCCTTAGAAAATGTAGTACATCAACAAAGGAGGTGGCTTACAAAACACTCGTTCGACCTATACTTGAGTATTGCTCATCAGTGTGGGATCCGTACCAGGTCGGATTGACGGAGGAGATAGAGAAGCTCCAAAGAAGAGCGGCGCGTTTCGTCACAGGGTTGTTTGGTAAGCATGATAGCTTTACGGAGATGTTCAGTAAACTGAACTGGCAGACTCTGCAAGAGAGGCGCTATGCATCGCGGTGTAGCTTGCTGTCCAGGTTTGCCGGCCGAAACGGCCGAGCGGTTCTAGGCGCTTCAGTCTGGACCCGCCGACCGCTACGGTCGCAGGTTCGAATCCTGCCTCGGGCATGGACGTGTGTGATGTCCTTAGGTTAGTTAGGTTTAAGTAGTTCTAAGTTCTAGGGGACTGATGACCTCAGCTGTTAAGTTCCATAGTGCTCAGAGCCATTTGAACCATTTTTTTGTCCAGGTTTCGAGAGGATGCGTTTCTGGATGAGGTATCGAATATATTGCTTCCCCCTACCTATACCTCCCGAGGAGATGACGAATGTAAAATTAGAGAGATTCGAGCGCGCACGGAGGCTTTCCGGCAGTCGTTGTTCCCGCGAACCATACGCGTCTGGAACAGGAAAGGGAGGTAATGACAGTGCCATGTGAACTACCCTCCGCCACACACCGTTGGGTGGCTTGCGGAGTGTAGATGTAGAATAATCACTTCTTTAACGCTGCTTGAAAACTGCTAACAATATTCACATGACCGTCTGCCGTGTTACACAGCAGGAGAGTAAGAGAGGTGAAGTTGCGTACTGTAAAACCTGCTTTGTGTGAGAAGCTAAAAGCAATCCTTTTATGCTAGGTGATGTCTGAAGGACGTTTGAAAACAAAGCTTCAGAGCGTGGCACCAGCAGTTGACTGCTGTCATGTCGCGTGGGAGTGTTTGTTCAAATCCTGGTAAGGCGTTCTGCGATTGGCTCACAGTAATAATTTCGGTAGAAGGTGCGAGTTCCCAGATAGAAAATGCTTTTCGTTGACCATGGTCGGAAATCTGTCATGTAGTGGGAGAGATTTTCTGCCTTCTTCTCCGTATTACACCATATTGGATAACCTCGACAAAATCTATGAGAGCAGGAAATTGTTAAACTTTTTTGTAAAATTATTATTGGCCAGAACTTCCAATATCTGCTGAAACTGGGTGGCAGGATTCCAACGCTGACAGAACCAGCTTCTTTCGTAACGTGAGAACGCACTTGTGGTAGAAAAATCGAGAAAGACACTTGCTCCAGGTCGTTGCAGAGAACCGACTTAGAGCGAAGTACAGAAGCCTATCTGGACTCAGAATTTCCAGCACTATTGCAGCCGCTTCCACACCTGCACTACTTAAGGATGGCAACTATGCACCGCCGATGAAGTCATCGAGACGAGGGAGATGTGAAACTTGTCAGCTTGCATCACAGTTCCATTGTGCAGATCTAATATTCGCAGCCAGGTAGTTGCACCTTGCATGCTCTTTGGCAAAAGTATTCGTGTTCAATCTTGCTTTTCTAAGGATCTTTCCCTAAATCACTAACCTTTTTTTTGCAGTCGTTGGCTGTATCCACGATATACTTTCATACTGTGCTTCCATGTATCCACCCACCTATGCCAAGGATATAGCTATTATCTGCACTCCTTTGTCCACTTTTAAGTGTTAATACGCTTGATTCATTGAGTAACTTATTCAATTTGATGGATCCCTTCAATAATATACAGGGTTATTACAAATGATTGCAGCGATTTCACAGCTCTACAATAATTTCATTATTTGAGATATTTTCACAATGCTTTACACACACATACAAAAACTCAATGTTTTTTTAGGCATTCACAAATGTTCGATATGTGCCCCTTTAGTAATTCGGCAGACATCAAGCCGATAATCAAGTTCCTCCCACACTCGGCGCAGCATGTCCCCATCAATGAGTTCGAAAGCATCGTTGATGCGAGCTCGCATTTCTGGCACGTTTCTTGGTAGAGGAGGTTTAAACACTGAATCTTTCACATAACCCCACAGAAAGAAATCACATGGGGTTAAGTCGGGAGAGCGTGGAGGCCATGACATGAATTGCTGATCATGATCTCCACCACGACCGATCCATCGGTTTTCCAATCTCCTGTTTAAGAAATACCGAACATCATGATGGAAGTGCGGTGGAGCACCATCCTGTTGAAAGATGAAGTCGGCGCTGTCGGTCTCCAGTTGTGGCATGAGCCAATTTTCCAGCATGTCCAGATACACGTGTCCTGGAACGTTTTTTTCGCAGAAGAAAAAGGGGCCGTAAACTTTAAACCGCGAGATTGCACAAAACACGTTAACTTTTGGTGAATTGCGAATTTGCTGCACGAATGCGTGAGGATTCTCTACCGCCCAGATTCGCACATTGTGTCTGTTCACTTCACCATTAAGAAAAAATGTTGCTTCATCACTGAAAACAAGTTTAGCACTGAACGCATCCTCTTCCATGAGCTGTTGCAACCGCGCCTAAAATTCAAAGCGTTTGACTTTGTCATCGGGTGTCAGGGCCTGTAGCAATTGTAAACGGTAAGGCTTCTGCTTTAGCCTTTTCTGTAAGATTTTCCAAACCGTCGGCTGTGGTACGTTTAGCTCCCTGGTTGCATTATTCGTCGACTTCCGCGGGCTACGCGTGAAACTTGCCCGCACGCGTTCAACCGTTTCTTCGCTCACTGCAGGCCGACCCGTTGATTTTCCCTTACAGAGGCATCCAGAAGCTTTAAACTGCGCATACCATCGCCGAATGGAGTTAGCAGTTGGCGGATCCTTGTTGAACTTCGTCCTGAAGTGTCGTTGCACTGTTATGACTGACTGATATGAGTGCATTTCAAGAACGACATACGCTTTCTCTGCTCCTGTCGCCATTTTGTCTCACTGCGCTCTCGAGCGCTCTGGGGGCAGAAACCTGAAGTGCGGCTTCAGCCGAACAAAACTTTTGAGTTTTTCTACGTATCTGTAGTGTGTCGTGACCATATGTCAATAAATGGAGCTACAGTGAATTTATGAATTCGCTTCAATCATTTGTAAAAGACCTGCATATGTATGAGGCCCTTAAATGAGCCACACTAGTAAGCGTTATTCTATAAGATATTATCCACCACACGACATTATCTCTCTTAAATTTGCATCATCTTGTGAGGAGCTTTTCTTCGCTGTAGTCACCTGGGATTGGATTTGTAGCATCTTAGGGATACGCTTAATGCCTGAACCAACGCGTCACAATTCCGCTCCATAAAGTATTTCTGGGCGAATTACTGTAGTGTCTGGCGATATACCGTCTGACTTTCGGAGAAACATCATCCACAAAATTTTGAAGATTGTAAAAGCCGACAAGTGCGAGAATTATCTCACAGTCAGCTTAACAGCTCATGCATCCAAGTTGCTGGCTTTATGGTATACAGAAGAATTAAAAAGAAAATTGTGGATGTGTTAGATGACGATCAGCTTGGCCTTAGGAAACATAAAGGCATCAGAGCGGCAATTCCAACGTTGCGATTGATAATGGAATCAAGACTAAAGAAAAATCAAGACACGTTCATAGGATTTGACGACCTGGAAAAAGCGTTTGAAAATGTCAAATGGTGCGAGATGTTCGAATTCTGAGAAAAATGGGGTAAGCTTTAGGGAACTGCAGGTAATATACAATATGTACAAGAAGCAAGAGGGAATAATAAGAGTGGACGACCAAGAATGAAGTGTACGGATTAAAAAGAGTGTAAGACAGAGATGTAGTCTTTTGCCATTGCTGTTCAATCTATACAGCGAAGAAGCAACGACGGAAACAAAAGAAATGAAGACTGGAATTAAAATAGAAAGTAAAAGAATATCAGTGATAAAGTTCGTTGATGACATTACTACCCTCAGTGAAAGTGAAGAAGAATTACAGGATTTTCTGAATGGAATCAACAGTATAATGAGCACAGAGTGTGGACTGAGAGTATATCGAACAAAGACGAAAGCAATGAGAAATAGCAAAAGTGAAAACAACGAGAAACTTAACATCAGGATTCGTGATCTCGAAGTAGATGAAGTTAAGGAATTCTGCTACCTAGGCAGCAATATCCGTGACGGACAGAATTGGGAGGACATAAAAAGCAGACTAGCACTGGCAAAAAGGGCATTTCTCGCCAAGAGCCGTCTACTACAATCAAACATAGGCCTTAATTTGAGGAAGAAATCTCTGAGAATGTACGTCTGCAGCACGGCATTATACGGTAGTGAAACATGGGCTGTGGGAAGACTGCAACAGAAGAGAATGGAAGCATTTGAGATGTGGTGCTACAGACGAATGTCGAAAATTAGGTGAACTGATAAGGTAAGTAATGAGGAGGTTCTACACAGAATCAGTGAGGCAAGTAATATGTGCAAAACACTGACAAGAAGAAGGGACAGGATGGTAGGACGTCTGTTAATACATCGCAGAATAACTTCCATGATACTAGAGGGACCTGTAAAGGGTAAAAACTGTAGAGGAAAACAGAGATCTAGCAAATATTGGACGACGTAGGTTGCAAGTGTTTCTCTTGAGACAGAGATGCGGACAGGAGAGAAATTAGTGACCGGCTGCAACAAACCAGTGACAAGACTGATGACCCCCCCCCCCCTCCTCAAAAAAAGGCAAGAAAAATAGCTTGTCTAAGTTTAGCACCAAGGGTTTTTGATTTCTTATTGCACACAAGTGGGATAGTACACTGTTTTATCATATTAACTCCGAAATGTTTTCTTCGGTTACTTATCCTAGATTCTTTTATTATTATTATTATTATTATTATTGTTATCATTATATACGAGGGGCGTTCAGAAAGTAAGCTCCGATCGGTCGCGAAATGGAAACGACTATGAAAATCCGATAAAGCTTCGCACAGATGTGTTGGGTAGTGTCTCTAGTATAACCCCAGTTAGCATCACGTCGCTCTTCTCATTTCTGAGCTCGCAGTGAGTGCGTAAAGATGTCTAGAAAATAGTGTCTGCCGCCAAGTACGAGGGCCTGGTGAGAAATTTCGCCTGAAGCTATGCAGCTAACATTACATAACTGTCGTGCTGTTTCTTCTTCAAGACAATTCTCAGCCGCATTCTGCAGGGGCAATGAAGATGCTCCTGCATCGTTTTCAGATGGAAATGTGAGATTACCCACAATACAGTCCGCAATTGTCTCCCCCTGAGTTTCATCTCTGGTCACATGAACCGCTGTCTTTGAAGACAACATTTTGACACAGACAACGAGGTGTAGGACAGCGTGGAGAATTGGCGGAAAGCACTGGCGGCTGCCCTTCTATGATGAGGCTATTGAAAAGTTGGTATAACGCTATGACAAAAGTCTAAGTCAGAACGGCGACTACGTAGAGAAGTAGCTGAAAGGTGTAGCTAATTGTTACAAGTAAAACATTTCTGATGTTCACTGTGGTTTCAATTTGGCAATCAATCGGAGCTTACTTTCTGAACAGGCCTCGTACTTTCAGCCCCGGATCTACGATATTTCCAAACAGGGGTAAAAACTAACTTGATAGTGGCGGCCCCTCCCCCCACTTCCCACACTCGAGCGTGTCAGATAGGACGTCAAAATTTTTAAAAAAAAATCGATTTTTCAAAAATATGTTCATTTTTATAGAGTATATCTTTTGAAGAGTTTGATATATAAAACATATATGTTCGAGAAAATGTAAGAATGGTATTCAGTCTGCAGTGTGCCAAAGTGCAGTGCGACGCCTTTTCGTACAGCATTCTTCTATCGCACGCCACTGTATTTATCTCTGTGGAATTCAAACGTATATTTCTTGTAATGGAAGCTGTCAACCAATATTCAGAACATTGAAAATTAAAATGTGCTGCGGCGCCTCTGCTGCTCCCAGTCGGACGGTTTCACATCCTACCCCCCTTAAAAAAAGCTCTCAATTAATACTGGGTTGGATCATTTGTGACCTGGAGGATAAGACCTCTTCAGAAAATTTGCACTCTTTGTTGTCTATCAGCTAATAACTTTCTCTTTTGTGTGACATAAAATTAAATATACGAAACATAAAACCATTAAAGATAAGGAAGACAGTACACATTTCTTCAATCCTTAGGTCCCACCATTTTTGTCTCTCTAATCTTGCTACAGCTTTACACGGCGTGCTTTCCTTTCTGCTATATAAAAAACCAAATGATGTTGGCTAACACTGAAAAAGCTGTTAATACGAATAGTACCCAAGATTAGTGTGTTTTCTCTATTTGATTACGTCGATTTTCACTGTCTGCTAGATAAAACGAAGCAGGCGTTTCCAATATTGGAGAAATTTTAGCACACACCAAATAAGCGAGACTGTTTTGGCAGAAATGGTCATTTCTATGTATATCACTTACATAAATTACACGACAGAACATAATTCACGAAGTGCCAATATCAAATGCCTATTAGGCCTACTACAAGTTTTATATCAGGAAACAGTTTCACGTTTCATTCATACGCTCCAGTTTCTCAAACATGAGATCGAGAATTAGCAGTACGAAATATATTTGAAATCGTCATATTCTTCCATATAATTTGTGTGATGACCCCGTTTCTTCTTCTTCCTCGTACTCACAATCTTGTCTTCTCTAATTATTCGTACCATTGTGAAAGCTTATTCTCCGGTTAACTTCACTAACCCTGCCAGAATCACAGGCTCAGCTACCTTGCATTTATTCTTCAGTTAGGCGTTATTACGTATTCGTACGACGCGCTTTCCGTACAATTCCGAGAATAGAACTTAAAGCGGGTGTTAATCTGGGACTGCACAACTGGTAGTGTAGCGATCTGGCAAAAAATTTCTGTCAAAATTTCACTTTCTGGGATACATCTTGCAACGTATATACAAAAAATATGTAACGTAGCTACAGCCAATATTACCTACGTTCGTCTGTGAAACGGACTCGATAAGCAACCTGTGCTATCAGTAACCGGAATCTAACCTGCATAACACTGTGTGCGTGTTGTATGAGAATTAGTTTCACTGTCATTTAAGCCCTCAACAGATCGTTACATGAAAAACTTAAAACTAACATTTGGGAAAGCTATTTGACTGCGTATTTGAATACGAAAAACTACAGGAACAAATGAACCTGTAACAATGAATACCTAAGCTGTCTGACTGCGTTTTTGAACAAGAATTTTCAAGTGATACAGAATCAGATTTTTGCAACGTAATATAGTGGATTAGAGTACAAGACAAGTTGTGGTGTGTCAGTGTCTCTGTTTTGGCACTAAGTTTTGCACTCACCTCTTTAGATGACTGCCTTTTTCCAAGTGGTTTACAACAGCGGCTAAAGCTTATTACTAAGAATGAATTTAATAAAAAGGAGTTTGCTTGGGTCCTGTTAAGTACTAAATAACTTTTGAGAAGGACTTTCATAGATTAAGTGTATTTAAAATTTCTGAATCATCATGTACAAGTATTATTAATGACAATGACAAATAACATATTTGTCACTAATTGCTGATGCCAGTTTAACAAATTATTTTAATTTCAAAGTTACATTAACGTTTAGTAACCACAGTGTCAGTCGATAGCTCCGAGACAGAAGACGTGTCACGCTGCCCTCACGTCGGTGATGGCAGATCTTACCTCACTCAAGGCCGTATTTCATTTATATGGCCAGGAGAGATTTAGATGGCTTAACTACGCTTGAAGTTGGAATGAAGGTAAAATTCGCAAGCATAGTGAAAAAGCAATTGCAGGGTTATACTCGTGATTGTTAGTCCAAGTTTGCAATAATCTCATGTTTTTCTTGTCAGTGAAAGAAGCCTCCTTATTCTCCAAATAATCATAATTATTCTCCATATCTAAATAATATGCTGTGGTCATTAAATGTTAAAGTAACTTTGATACTGAAATCATTTGTTAGTCTGGCACTCAGCCATTATTGACTCATATGTTATTTGTCATTGTCATTATTAATACTTGTTCATGATGATTCTGAAGTTTTAAAAAGACTTAATTAATGAAATCCCTTCTCAAAATTTATTTAGTCGTTAACAGGACCCAGGCAAACTCCTCTTTATTAAATTCATTCTTAGTAACAATAAGCTTTAGCCGCTGCTACTGCAAATCGCTGTAAACCACATGGAAAAAGGCAGTCATCTAAAGAGGTCAGTGGAAAACTCAGTGCCAAACCAGAGACACTGACACACCACAACTTATCTTGTACTCTAATCCACTAAATTCCGTTGCACAAGTCAGATTCTATATCACTTCAAAATTCTTGTTCAAAAACGCAGTCAGACAGCTTAGGTATTCATTGTTACAGGTTCATTTGTTCCTGTAGTTTTTCGTATTCAAATACGCAGTCAGATAGCTTTCCCAAACGTTAGTTTTAAGTTTTTGATATAACGATCTGTTGAGGGCTTAAACTACAGTGAAACTAACTTTCATACAACACGCACACAGTGTTATGCAGGTTACATTCCATTTATTGTTAGCTCAGGTTGCTTATCGAGTCCATTTTCACAGACGAACATAGGCAATATTGGCTGTAGCTACGTCACATATTTGTTGCATATGTAATCTTTAACTGTTATTCCTATTAGTCGTTTATTTTTACTCTGGTACTCTGGAATTATGTATTTCGCTAGTAATTATGACAACGATGATCATTCGCACAACCAATCAACCACACAAATGAACGGCGATTGGTATTCACCATTTCGGGTTTATTCGGCTCAAATTGTATATCCCCATCCTCCTTTGTTTGCGGGAAATGGATGCGATGGGGATACTCCTGGCAGAGACACCACGTACGCTATGCACGCATTCCAAAATCAACTTATGATTCGTTCAAAAATTAACTTAGAATGTGTTCAAAAATGTTCAAAAACCAAGTGGGATGCCTTTCAAAATGATATGAAGAATTGATAGACCAACCTGCGGTGGATGTTATGCGCTTTTTGAGGCAAGGGTTTTTTCCTCAAGAATATGAATTTGGCGTTCCTCAAAATTGCATTACTTTACATTAATGCTTGTTCCGTAGATCATGAATAGATTTCGTAATGACATGGAACATGTCAGTTTAACGTAAGTTTTCTTTACACAATAGAAAAACTTTTTAACAGTTACTACTTCATATCTAAAAATTTCATCTATTGAGTAGAAGGAGTTCTTTTCATTTGTTTTTAAATGTTCGCTGTCTGTCTGTCACACTTTCAATGCTATTTGCCAAATGAACAAAGTTTTTTGTGACAGCATAATTCACCCCTTTCTGTGCCAAAGTCATATTAAATCCACAATAGTGAAGATCAACCTTTGTTCTAGTTGTAGCTATGCACTTCGTTGTTATTTTCGAATTGGGATGGGTTATTAATAATAAATTTCAAAAGTGGATAAATCTATTGCGATGGTATCGTTAATATCCCAAGTTCTTTAAATTCTTGTCTGCAAGTTGATCTTGGGTGGGCTCCGGTTATTATTCTGATTACACACTTTTGTGGAATGAATACTTTTTCGTCAAATTGCAACGGAATATTATCGGAGAATGGGGAAAACGTATGGAGAAGAAAAAAATAGTGTGAAAATTGAACAGTAGATGGCGCTGTATGTGTCAGATTGCGTAAATGAAAACACCTGTCATGCGCACGACCCATTGAAGTTGGTATAAACACGCTGGGCGACGCCGGGCGACGTTCGCCATGACTGTCTCAATGTAGGATCTGCTGTGCTTGTAAAGCTGTATTACAAGAATGATGACTGTGCACACTGAAGGGTTTGAAAAAGGCGTTGGCCCGATGACTGCCATGGGTCTGAAGAAAATGATTCGGAAATTCGAAAAGACGGGTTTTTTTGGAGTGCAACCTGGCAGAGGAAGGAATGAACTGATTTGCGTCAGTGGGAGCAGTAGCCACAGCAATGCAGGAGGAGACGAGTGGAAGTGTGCAAACGTGTTGTACACGGAGAATTGCCCAAACATTGGACGTACCCATGAGCACGGTGCGTAAAAACCCACGAAACATCCTTCTTTTGCTATCCATTCAAAACTAACCATGCGCACGAGTTGCTTCCTGTTGACCTGTCAGCAAGAGACCTTTGCTTTAGAATTTTTTGCTCGCATGAAAGTGGAAAATGATTGGGCGTGGAAGATTTTGTGGACAGACGAAGCCCACTTCCATCTGACAGGATATGTCAATACCCAGAATTGTCGAATATGGGCAACGGAAAAGCTACGCGCAAATCAACCAGTACCACTTCATCCTGAAAAGGTCACTCTGTGATGCGGGTGTACGGGATCATTTATCAAAGGACCATATTTTTTCGAAGAGACAGGTGCTTCCGGTCCTGTTACCTGTACCGTCACTGGTAAGCGCTATGAGTGTCTTTTGCGGCTGGCCGGAGTGGTCATGCGGTTCTAGGCGCTACAGTCTGGGGCCGAGCGACCGCTACGGTCGCAGGTTCGAATCCTGCCTCGTACATGGATGTGTGTGATGTCCTTAGATTAGTTATGTTTAATTAGTTCTAAGTTCTAGGGGACTGATGACCTCAGAAGTTAAGTCGCATAGTGCTCAGAGCCATTTGAACCATTTGTCTTTTGCGCAACCTCGTCATTTCAGCTCCCCAACAGCGTGGATCTGTGGATGGGATGGTTTTTATGCAACATGGCGCACGTCCGCACATTTCAAATCCAGTTAAGCAGCTGCTGAAGCGCCATTCCAGAAACGCTAGAATTATCCTCCACCATTTCCTTGCAGCCTGGCCGTCCCGATCACCTGATCTTAATCAGTGCGACTTCTGGCTGTGGGACTATCTGAAAGATGTGTTCAGCGTTCCATTTGCAAACTTAGCTGCACTAAAGGCACTCCTTGCGCAACGCATTCTGAACGTGATCTCAGAAACATTTGGATCAGTTGTGGACCAAGCTGTTTCTCGATTTCAACTAGTTGCAGGAAACGGTGGACAGCATATTGAACATGTTTTGTGCCAGTCACACGGAAATTAATAATCGGATTTGATTTTGACTGATGCTTTTTATGAGGTTTTTGGCCTCATGGCAATTAAAAACCGATGTGATTGATGCTTTTTATGAGGTTTTTGTCCTCAGGACAGTTACAAACCGATGTGAGTTATGCTTTTTATGCAGTATTTGGCCTCATGACATCCGATGTGATATGACCTTGCCGTATGGTTGGGCTTACGTAACTAACGGTATCACACCTGTACCCACACCTGAGTAGTGCAGCCTGTGTAACGTCAAACGTACACCTTAGGCATTGTTTCATGACTCATTTATCCTATGTAGACGACCACTACTAAATTATGGTGCTTACAGCGCTATCTGTTGCTACACTTTGTAACTATTTACTTTTCGTCTCCCATACGTTTTCCCAATTTCCGATAATATTCCGTTGCAATTTGACGTCATTCTGACCAGTGGTGTTATTTCTACAGCTGTTTGAAAGTTTGACTTCAATTGTAATCACCCAGTATATTAAGAACAATAAGGGACCCAAGACTGAAAAGACTGAACCCCGTGAGGCATCATTCTTGGTACCTCCCCAGTCAGAGGACTCTGCTGATTGCAGCCACCCGGCGCAGACGGAGATACCCCGGTTTTCCCTCCCCCCCCCCCCCTCCCCAGATCCAGGCCTGTGTACTTCATAAGTAATGTTGACATAATAAGGCTCCCTGGTTAAGTGTAAGAGGGACCTGCATGCCCTAATCGTGCCCGGTGAAATAAAGAAGAAATATGCAGAGGGTGGACAAAATAATATGTACACTTGACATACGCATATAAATAAGTATTTATTAATAAGAAGATGAGCCACCACTGACTTTGAGAAGAGCTACAGTTCTTCGTGGTATTGATTCGTATAGCGTCTGAATAGTTTCCAGCGGAATATTCTCCCATTCTTGTGCAAAAACATCCGCTAATTACTTCTACGATATTGGAGCTGGAAATCTGATCGTCACTCTCTGCTCTGTAACTCCCCATAAAGGTTCGATGATATTGAGGTCTGGTGATTGTGCTGGCAGGGAAGACGTTTGATGATATTGTGATGCTTCACAAATCAAGCCTGAACATTTTTGGGTGTGTGTGTGAGCATGTTATCATCTTGGAATATGGCAGTGTTGAGCAGCGATATGCTAGTCACAGTCAGAATTTCATTGTTGAGGTTGTCGAGATATTCATTCGTAGCAATCCGGCCAGTGAAGGTAATGTTAGGACCAGCTGAATATCACGATACAGTCGCCCATAACGGAAACTCCCCAGTGCTTGACTGTAGGAAGCAGGCAAGTCGAATCATAGGCGTCTTTTGGTATTCTCCTCACATAAAACCGTCCGTTTGTAGGAAACAAAGTAAAGGATGATTTGTCGGAGCGTTCCACATTCTTCCAGTCATCAAGCGTCCAAGTTTTATGATCGTAGCACCATTTGTTTCGCAGATTTGCGCTGGCTTCTGTTATTAAGGGTTTCGCAGTTGCAGCCCATCTATGAATGTTAGCCATGTGAACCTCCCGTCGTACTGCTTTTGTCGCAACAGTATTACTCAAGTGAGTGCGGAGTTCTGCAGTCACTTGTGCCGCGGTAGTTTCGTGTTGTCTGGCAACAATGCTTTTTAATGCTTGCCGGTCTCTGTCAGTACACTTTTCGCCACTATTCCTCTTCACCTACGGTGTTTTACCACATTTTGTGTGTGCTGTCATTACCGTGGATACTGTCGCCCGTGAACCGTTAAACAGTTATGCCGTTTTCGTCACAGATGCTCCCGCTAACCGCACACCAACGAGTTGCACTTTTTTGAAATCTGAGAGATCACATATCTCATCGATCGCTTGTGTTAACCGTCGCAGAACGAAATGTATAATACACTAAAAGATAACCTGCAATATTTGGTACGTCAATTGTGCTCTGCAGCCGCATCACAGTATTTCACATAAGCAGTGGTGCGAACTTGCGTGGTGTTCAAATTTTGTCTATCCCCTGTATACAGGGTGGTCCATTGATGGTGACCAGGCCAAATAACTCACGAAATAAGCGTCAAACGAAAAAACTACAAAAACGAAACTTGTCTATCTTGAAGGGGGAAACCAGATGGCGCTATGGTTGGCCACTAGATGGCGCTGCCATATGTCAAACGGATATCAACTGCGTCTTTTAAAATGGAAATCGCCATTTTTATTACATATTCGCGTAGTAGGTAAAGAAATATGAATGTTTTAGTTGGACCACTTTTTTCGCTTTGTGACAGATGGCGCTGTAACAGTCACAAACATGTGGCTCACAATTTTAGACGAACAGTTGGCAACAGGAAGGTTTTTTAAATTAAATTACAGAACTTAGGTTCGTTAGAACATTTTATTTCGGCTGTTCCAGTGTGATACATGTGAACTTATCATTTCTGAGAACGCATGCTGTTACAGCGTGATTACCTGTTAATACCACATCAATGCAATAAATGCTCAAAATGATGTCCGTCAACCTCAATGCATTTGGCAATACGTGTAACGACATTCCTCTCAACAGCGAGTAGTTCGCCTTCCGTAATGTTCGCACATGCATTGACAATGCGTTGACGCATGTTGTCAGGCGTTGTCGGTGGATCACGATTGCAAATATCCTTCAACTTTCTCCACAGAAAGAAATCCGGGGACGTCAGATCCGGTGAACGTGCGGGCCATGGTATGAAGCTTCGACGACCAATCCACCTGTCACGAAATATGCTATTCAATACCGCTTCAACCGCACGCGAGCTATGTTCAAAACATGGTTCAAATGGCTCTGAGCACTGTGGGACTCAACATCTGAGGTCATAAGTCCCCTAGAACTTAGAACTACTTAAACCTAACTAACATAAGGACATCACACACATCCATGCCCGAGGCAGGATTCGAACCTGCGACCGTATCGGTCGCGCGGTTCCAGACTGTAGCGCCTAGAACCGCTCGGCCACTCCGGCCGGCTCCGCGAGCTATGTGCCGGACATCCATCATGTTGGAAGTACGTCGCCGTTATATCATGCAGTGAAACATCTTGTAGTAACATCCGTGGAACATTACGCAGGAAATCAGCGTACTTTGCATCATTTAGATTGCCATAGATAAAATGGGGGCCAATTATCCTTCCTCCCATAATGCCGCACCATACATTAACCCTCCAAGTTCGCTGATGTTCCACTTGTCGCAGCCATCGTGGATTTTCCGTGGCCCAATTAGTGCATATTATACTGGTTTACGTTACCGCTGTTGGTGAATGACGCTTCGTCGCTAAATAGAACGCGTGCAAAAAATCTGTCATCGTCCCGTAATTTCTCTTGTGCCTAGTGGCAGAACTGTACACGACGTTCAAAGTCGTCACCATGCAATTCCTAGTGCATAGAAATAGGGTACGGGTGCAATCGATGTTGATGTAGCATTCTCAACAGCGACGTTTTAGAGATTCCCGATTCTCGCGCAATTTGTCTGCTACTGATGTGCGGATTAGCCGCGACAGCAACTAAAACACCTACTTGGGCATCATCATTTGTTGCAGGTCGTGGTTGACATTTCACATGTGGCTGAACGCTTCCTGTTTCCTTAAATAACATAACTACCCGGCGAACGGTCCGGACACTTGGATGATGTCGTCCACGATACCCAGCAGCGTTCATAGCACATGCCCGTTGGGCATTTTGATCACAATAGCCACACATCAACACGATATCGACCTTTTCCGCAATTGGTAAACGGTCCATTTTAACAAGGGTAATGTATGACGAAGCAAATACCGTCCGCACTGGCGGATTGTTACGTGATACCACGTACTTATACGCTTGTGACTATTACAGCTCCATCTATCACAAAGCGAAAAAAGTGGTCCAACTAAAACATTCATATTTCCTTACGTACTACACGAATATGTAATAAAAAATGGGGGTTCGCACTTAAAAAAACGCAGTTGATATCCGTTTGACCTATGGCAGCGAAATCTGGTGGGCCAACTATAGCGCCATCTGGTTTCCCCCTTCAAGCTACACGAGTTTCGTTCTTTGTAGTTTTTTCGTTTGATGCTTATTTCGTGAGATATTTGGCCTGGTCACTATCAATGGACCACCCTGTATCCATGTTTCATGTTATTTTAACCTGCAGTGCCTTGTACTGACAATAAATTCGGAGCAGAGCTGCTGGATTGGTAACGGTGCAGTGGGTGGACTCAACTTGTGCTGCCGAGGCGGCGATTGCAGGGGGCCGTTCGGTCGGCGACGGCGGCGGCGGCAGCGGCGGGCCGGAAATTAATTCAGGCGGCGCGCAACAGGCGGCAGCAGCGTCGGCGCCAGCTGTGTCGGCTGCAGCAGCAGCAGCAGCAGCAGCAGCACCTGCGGCGGGGAACCCCCGCCGTAGCCTGCCTGCCACTGCTGGCTCCCCAGGGCCGTTCTCTGGCCATCACATCTCGCTTTCGGCGCGGTCGCAGTCCGGTACCTACTGAAAGTTCTCTTCATCACACCGTTTGTAATACTGTCGTGATGCTTCCTTCATCATATTCGTTTCCTGTTCATCCGATCTACGAAAAGCCATGCACTCCATTTATCTTTCGCTATCCATTTATCTCACAAGCTGCGACATATTCGCGAATACAAACAGTGATCCATGTACAGTCAAATGATCTTCCACACACCGTCAGGTGGCTTACGGAGTATGGATGTAGATGTAGATGACCGGTTTCATTCAGTAATGACCATCTTCAGATCTACTGCTGTGGGCTTCTCCACCAGACATCACGGCGCCTAGAGTATCAGCAACAAAACTGACAGCCTGCAGCCGATTTGCAGGCACACCGAAGCACTACACAACCGACAGACAATACTGATGAACGGCCGCAACAACAACAACAACAACAACACGGCAAAGACACCAGCGGCCACTACCGGCCCACATAAACATAAGGAAGAGGTCGCTGCAGATCCCGGAACTATTCTCACACGTCAAACCACGTGATGGAAAATAGTTCCGAGGTGCTCACCTGCCGAAGCGCTATAAAGGCCGGCGCTCATCCGCACATCGGCACACCACAACTCACCACAGTAGGTACTGTAGAACCCTTACGCAACCACAAATATAAATTATCGAAGGCGATAGTATTTGAGCCTCCGTAAATGATATCCCTACGTAATTCTCCATAATTTAAGGACATATCATCCTTTAGCACTTCTACACACATGTTTTCAAACACATACCAAAAGCAGCGAGTTAAAGGACCCTTCTGTGTGCCCAAACTAAAGCTGAAAGAAGAATAAAAAAATAAAGAGAAAATTTTTACCCCTTCCATTCCCTACAGAAGTAACAGAAGTAAAAATCAACGAAGTTGATCAGACTTCAGCACCACCGCACACAAAAAAAAAAAAAGCACATCGGCAGTTTATCGACGGCCGGCAGAAGTGAATAGCTGCCACCCGGCAGCCCGGCTTGGATCTTCTCGCTGATCTCTGCATCAGGCTTGGTATATCGGAGAAGTCTCTGGCGGAGACTAGTAGGAAATTATTTCAGTTGTTTTCTGTATTATTCTTGTATGTAGTTGTGATTCGAAGACATATCACTGTTTGTGTCGGTGTTATACTTGGAGAATTTGTTTTGGTTAATTGAACAGTCGAATAAATTGTTTTCGGCCTTTGATCGTTAGTTTCTTCTGCTTACGCAGACATATCATCTACAATATAAAAAATACTCAACTAGTGGGCAGTCTATCTATTTTTTTCTTTTCTTTATCGTAATTTCAGTCCCCTGCCCCACACGGGCAGGGGAGAGCTAGCAGCAGCACAGTCCACCGCTCTTCAGCCAAAGGGCTTTAAAAAAAAATACAGAAATGCGAATTCTTACATAAAAGGAGGATAAAAAGAGGGATATAAAAACACTGTAAATGGAGAAGATGGGAGTTAAAATACACACTGATATGGTGACATGCACTGGGGGACAGTTAAAAAGTCGACATAAAGTTAAAAGAACACAGCTGCCAATTTGAAGCGCACTTAAAAAGAACTGGAGGCAAAAACAAGTTAAAAGTTGGCCACAGTATTAAAAGCACATGAACTATCATGGATTATATACAGGTCGAGCACACAATTAAAACCAAATCGCTAGATGACACTGTATAACAGCACCGAACACAACACTAAAGCAGCACACTTGATAAAAACCTGGACGATCTGCCTGGGGGGGGGGGGGGGGACAAGGGAGAAGGGAAAAGGAGGCGAGAAGTAGGGGAGAGAAAGGGGGATGAGGTGGGGGGCGCGCCAAAGGAGAGATGGGGAGGGAAGGGGACGGGAGAGGAAAGCAGCCAAGGAGGGGGTGCAGGGACTCAGGGGGAAGGAGGGGAACCCACTCTGTTAGAAGGAGGGGAGAGGTAAAGTGGGGCCTGAGGAGGGGGGCGTGACAAAGCCAGGCAACAGTTGCTAGAAAAGGTAGATGTCACAGCGAAGTTCATCAGGGAGGGGGAGATGCTGAAAATTTACCTGATGAAGGAGATGGAGATTGCGGAGGTGGAGAGAAGGAGGGATACAGCAATAAAGGTGAGGCAATGGACAGAGGCTGGAGAGGAATAAGGAAACCAGGGGGTGCAGGGATCAAGCCTGTGGACTGTGTAAAGGATGTGGAGATGTTGGAGGAAAAAAAGGATGTTGGGGAAGGGGATGAGATCATACAGAAGTCGTGTGGGGGAAGGAAGGTGGATACAGAAGGTAAGGTGGAGCGCAAGGTGTTCTAGGATTGGGAGGGCCTTACAAAAGCAAGGGCAGTGGAGATCTCTGAATGGTCAGGAGATGAGGGATCCAGGTGAGGTGACAGTTGAGGGTGAGGCCGAGCTGTCTCTGGGTGGGGGTGAGCTGGATGGGAAGACCATAAATGGTGAGGTAGAAATCATGGAGATCGAAAGAGCGGCTGGTGTGGCCTATGATGATTGCCTGGGTTTTGGAGGGGTTGATACAAAGGAACCACTGGTTACACCAAGTGGTGAACTGGTCAAGGAGGGTTTGGAGGGTGCGTTGGGACCATTGAAGGGTAGGATGAGAGCCAGGAAGGCCATGTCATCAGTATAGTGGAGGAGGTGGACAGGTGGGGGCGGCTTTGGCATATCAGTGGTGTACAGGAGATACAGGATGGGGGAGCGGACAGGACCCTGGGGGACACCAGCAGTGGGATAAAAGTTAAGGGAGTTGATGTTGTGGAGGGTGACATAGGAAGGACAGTGTGAGAGGAAGGAAGCGAACAGATGACAAAATTGATAGGCAGCGCGTAGGTTTGGAGGTTAAAGAGGAGACCGGGATGCCATAAGCAGTCACAGGCATTTTGGAGATCGAGGGAAACAAAAATGGCAGAGCGACGGGAGTTAAGTTGGAGGGAAAGAAAGTGGATAAGGTTAAGGTGTTGGTCTTCAGCGGAGAAGGAGGGTCGGAAGCCAGACTGGTTAAGGGGGAGGAGGTAGTGTTTATTGAGGTGGCGATGGATACGATGGGAGAGGATGGAATCAACGACCTATTATCTATCAAAACAATATAAACTGGTAATGTACAGATAAAATACGATAAAGCGTACCTGTTCTACACCATGTCCTAATGTGATAAAGCCGTAATGGCGTCGTCAAAACATATAAATACACTCAGGAAAGCATCGTCATGTGGAACTAAAATATGGTGTAAAATAGGCCACATAGTCCACACAGTCATTTTGCAACTGGCGTTGCTGTACAAAACATAATGAAGTGCAGTATCTACCAGAAAATATGTTTGTCTGTACGTTTCATAGATGTCACTACTGTCGACTTAGATGTGTTCTTCATTTACGTAAGAATCATAATGTGATGAAAATACAGTAGGTAAAATACATACAGCAGAGTTTCAAATTTTGAAAACTCTAATAGAATCCAAATGTGATAAAATAAAAAACGAATAGAGTTAAACACATAAAATTACTTAAAGGAAATATACAAAGATAATAGGTCTGACACTTTTATGGTGAATTTATGGTCACAATAAAATATATGTAATACATTGCCTATAGCAACCTACGAATGACATATGAAAGATAAATTGTCTATATGACAAAATAACTGCATGGAAAAAAAGACAGATCAATGGCCACCAAGAAGTTACGTAGGTGCGCAGTGATCGTAAGAACTTAACCGCTAGAGGGCTTTTCGTACATCATGATATGTCTTCCACAGAAAAGGGTTATACAACATACTAACAGTCAATAAATAAGATTATACAGTCTGACCATACCCTCCATGAACAGGTAGGATATAATCAGTTACAGAATTAGAGCGATGAATATATTTTTTTTACATTAATGCCAGTAACAAAATGGCTGTGTGGACGATGTGGCCTATTTCACACCATATTTTAGTTCCACATTCTTTTCTGAGAGTATTTATATGTTTTGACAACGCCATTAAGGCTTTTCATATTAGGACATGGTGTAGATCAGATACGCTTTACCTTAGTTTATCTGTGCATTCCCAGTTTGTATGAGAGTAAATCGTGCTACGAAATACTGTATTGTTTTGATAGATAGACTGCCCACTACTTGTATATTTTTTATATTGTACTTCTGAAGATGTTTGAGCCATGCTGGCCCTGGCTTACGCATTGGTTTAAACCTTGACTGTTAGTCTGCGTTTGGCTTCCCACAGTTATTGCGCTTATGCCATGGTTCTTCCTCTTTCTACATGTGGCAGCAGTGGTGTGTACCGATATTCACACCGTGCACTATCTTTGGTCTGGTGCTTATAGTTTCCAGCTAGGCAGTGTGCAGCAGTCGGTCGGTTGGTGTGGATCAGCCAGGAAATCTCCGCGCGGCGTAGTGGGCTGGACCCGCAAGCGGTTTAAAACAGAGTCTGAGTGTGTGGGAGCTGTTCTGATTGCTACGAGGTTCGTGGCTCACCGACTCAGGATATCAAAGTTGAGTGGTGATTTAATTACTGAAGCCAGACTTTTCACATTGTGCCGTTGGTTTTCTTGGTTGGCTGTCGGGGGTGTTCCCATGAGCAACAGCAAGTGCTCGAGTTGGTGAAAGTTTGGCCACCATCCAGTGGAGTTTAACTGTATTTTGGTTATTTGAAGTGCACCAGCGGAATTTTCTGCCTTGTGGCCATTAGCGTTCCGGTTACCTGCCCTGGCCGCTGACGTAAAATTCAGGCAGTGTCCTTTCCTCACCTTGTAGTCACTGTCCAATACGTGTGCGTAGTTTTGACAGCTTATGCATACTTGATTGTGGGCTGCTACGCCTATTACATTTTGGCTTTGGAGTTCCTTGTGTACTGGTCAAGTGGAAAGCAAGTCGTCTTGTCGGTGGGTCCGTTGACTGTCTTTTGGTTGGGCTTCCGGCGGATAGGATATAGTTGGGCCGACTACCTGTCTCCCCTAAGCGAACGTTAATATTTCAAGTGCAGACCGACCGAAACTTCTGAGCGCCGCTGGCTGTACTGCCTTTTCTTATTGGTGTTTCATGGTGTATTTTAATGGCTTATAGCGGATGGTTTGAATCTGTATGCTTTTAGTAGGATTTTACATAATGAGCCTTCAGCCGCTTTAAAATTTAAAGTTCCTTACTTGTCAAGTCTTGCGTTGGTTTGGGCCTTCAGCCTCATTTAATTTTTTTTTATAAAACTTTGGCCCTTCTGCCTTTTGAAAATTTATTGTAGTTGTGTTTTTCAATAATGGGCCTTCAGCCATCTGAAAATTAAAATTCCTTAATTGCTAAGTCTTAGTTTGTTTGGGCCTTCAGCCTCATCTAAAATATTTTTTTTCTGGATAAAGCTTTGGGCCTTCTGCCTTTTGAAAATTTATTGTAGTTGTGTTTTTCAGTCGTGGGCCTTCGGCCGTCTTAAAATTAAAATTCCTTACTTCTCAAGTCTTAGATTGTTTGGGCGTTCATCCTCATTTTAAATATTATTTAAGGATAAAACCTTGTCCTTTCTGCCTTTTGAAAATTTATTATAGTTTTGTTTTAAATCATGGGCCTTGAGCCATTTTAAAAATTAAAGAGGTTGTGCCCTTAATCCATAAGATTGTGTTACGTATTCAGTCGATAGTTAAGCTCAGAAATTTGCGCTGTAATGTTTGAGCAACTAAATAAAGCTATCTGTGTTCGAGTGTAACTGACAGCCGCTCTTTCTTGGCCCCTTCCCGCAATTCCAGCTACCTATTCTGTCCTGTGGATTTAACCAGGCGTTTCAATGGTCATTATTGATTGAAATTGGTCATTGTCGAAGGACTTTATATTGTGATCAAAGACGAGAATAAAAAACATTTTATTAATTTATCTTCTGCCACTTGGAAGCATTACTGCTTCATCAAACTCCCACCACTCATTGGCCCCACTGAACACGTCTATGTAACCTACACTGTCCATAAACCAAATTCCAGCAACGGCACTGTTACCCCTCTGATTTTTCAGCCCTGGTACACTGTCCACACACACACACACACACACACACACACACACACACACACACACACTTTAGTTCTTCTCCCAGCGAAGTTTCAACTGAATCACTCTCACAGACAATGAAATTCGTCCCACTATTTATTCACCCAGACACCGCTTACCACCCTCGCTCTACACCCCTCTCCACATCGTGGCTGGCCACTCCCTCTCCATCTTCCCCAGTCCCTATTCTCTTTATGCCATGGTACACAGCAGTCCTCCTTCAACGAATGCGCCGTACTTCATTTTAAGACCACCTCTCTGCTTGTGAGCGTCTTGTATCAATTCCCCTCATCTCTTCGGGTCGTTAGCTTGCAATGAAAGTGACAACTTCTGTATGAAATGCATGACGTGCAGCTGTCTATTAAATAACTGATTTAGAAGTATCGATACACCCTTATGTAATGCGGAATAGGTCACCAGATCTTTCCAGAATGAGATTTTCACTCTGCAGCGGAGTGTGCGATGATATGAAACTTCCTGGCAGATTAAAACTGTGTGCCGGACCGAGACTCGAACTCGGGACCTTTGCCTTTCGCGGGCAAGTGCTCTACCGGTTCGTGTCTCAGTCCGGCACACAGTTTTAATCTGCCAGGAAGTTTCATATCAGCGCAAACTCCGCTGCAGGGTGAAAATCTCATTCTGGAAACATCCCCCAGGCTGTGGCTAAACCTTGTCTCCGCAGTATCCTTTCATTCAGGAGTGCTAGTTCTTCAAGGTTCGCAGGAGAGTTTCTGTGAAGTTTGGAAGGTAGGAGACGAGGTACTGGCGGAAGTAATGCTGTGAGGACGGGGCGTGAGTCGTGCTTTGGTAGCTCAACTGGTAGAGCACTTGCCCGCGAAAGGCAAAGGTCTCGAGTTCGAGTCTCGGTCCGGCACACAGTTTTAATCTGCCAAGAAGTTTCAGGTCATCAGATGTCAGGAGAGGCTGACCAGCCAATATAAAAACCAGCAGACAGTATTTTGTTCTCAGCAACTAATCAGTAATAGCGGGAGAGCTCAGTGACTTGAAACGTGGACTAGTCAGTGGATATCACCTGAGTAACAAATGCGTAAGTGACATTTCAACCCTTCTACTGCTGGTGATGATACTGTCGACTGGAAACACGAAGGAAAACCACAGCTAAATCAAGACCACGTCAACCTCATGTACTGATGGACAGGAACTACTGAGCATTCCAGAGGGTGGCTGTAGAAAATCGCATGGAATCAGCGGAGTTTTGCAGTGCTACCAGCAGCCCAGCTAGTGCAGTCAGTGAGCGCAGGGAACTGAAGAATGAGGTACAGTTGTCGAGTAGCTCCTCATAACGCACACATCTCTGTATCCAGTGCCAAGTGAAGCTTGACGTAGAGTAAAAGGCGACGCCACTGTACGGTGGACAAATGGAAAAAGAGTGATTTAGAGTGATGAATCACGCTGTACTCTGTAGCAATCCGATGAGCCGAATGCCTGGACAACACTACCTGCCACCATGTGTATTGCTGGTTGGTTCGTTGGTTGATTTGGGACCAGGGACCATACAGCAATGTCATTGGTCCCACTGGATGAGGGAAGGATGGGGAAGGAAATCGGTCATGCCCTTTCAAAGGAAATATCCTGGAATTTGCCTGAAGCGATTTAGGGAAATCATGGAAACCGAAATCAGGATGGCCGGACGTGGGTTGAACCATTGTCTTCCTGAAAGCGAGTCCATTGTGTAAACTACTGCGATACCTCGTCCAGTGTGTGTATTGCCAATAGTGAAGTGGGAAGGAGGTGATATTACGGTATGTGGATACTTATTGTGGTAAGTCTGTCGTCCCGTTATAGCGTTTATGAAAACGCTAAGTGCAGAAATACTGCGGCGGGGCAGGGTTTTGCTCTCTGTACTGGCTGCACATTAAAATTCACCTACCTCAGAACGGCATCTCCTCCGTGTCCCTTCATTCAGCAGCCGGCCGCAGTGACCGAGCGGTTCTGGGCGCGTCAGTCCGGAACCGTGCGACAGCTACGGTCGCAGGTTCGAATCCTGCCTCGGCATGGATGTGTGTGATGTCCTTAGGTTAGTTAGGTTTAAGTAGTTCTAAGTTATAGGGGACTGATGACCTCAGATGTTAAGTCCCATAGTGCTCAGATCCATTTGAACCATTTGAACCTTCATTCAGCAAAGTAGATACTTACAAGATGATGTAAAAGCAGCGTTGATAAAAAACACCATCTAATATCTACAATTACTGGGCAGTAAGAAAATGGATTAGCTTCTGGAAAATAATGTCCGAAATTACCACACAAAAATGTTTATTTTGTCCCTGTAACCAAAGAAATGCTACTGTTCAGTCCACATTTAAACTATTGGCTATTTTCTTCCAGTTCACAATTCATACACACATTTCAGGTGCACAGCAGACAGAAATCTGGCCAGACCCAACTCGCATCAAACAAAGATTTCACAGTCATTAAATTTCACCACTAATTTGAGTTATTACATTTGGTCCTTCTTGTGGATTTCTAAAAAAGAAATTTGTCTCCAAAAATGCTCAGTGGTTGAATGCTGAAACATGCCACACAGATACTACGAAAGCCAAATTTTCACGCGCGAATATCTTTCCAACAAAAAAATTCCAAAACTTCCAAACTTCACAAAACTGTCCGTAAATGCAACTGCTACTATGGCCACACAATCTGGACGTGCAAAGCCAAATATTTCTTCATTTTCACATTATTTTGACTCGCACTAGTAACAAGACTGTCCGCATTCAAAGCTAGCGAGGAACTCCCTTCTTCCAGCCTCACTCCAAATATAACTATCAGGCAACGAGCTGGAATCGTCTCAGTTCTGATTGGCTGATCATACTCGCTGCCAATCAGCACGATCGCTCATGATCATACTCGCTCCAAAACTGGCCTGCACCAATCCTTATACACAGACGCATTTGTGTCAATCTGACATGCAAAAGTTAAAGTAATGTTTAATAAATGAAAACGAAAAGGCAATAATTTTGGAAATATTCTTTAGATACAGATTTTTACTCCAGCTGACTTTCTGGCTGCTCTGTTACAATAGAAATCACGCCTAGACATACGTTATTAGCAAAGTGGGTAAATTGCCTAGGATCATTTTCCAACAACAGGCTTGTGTAACTCTTGCAGGTTACTTAAGACGGTGCATAATGCAGCATTTAAATCTGACGAATGTCCTACGTACTCACTCTCATTTACTCACATTTATTCCTACAACAATATTAGACACAACTAATAATTTTGTCTGATTTTTTATATTACGAATACGAAAAATAATTAAAGTCTTAATATGAAAATCTCAATTAATTAATTATGCACACTGAGAGTTCTGTTTATGTTTTCCAATTATACCAAAAGATAACCTATTATATTTCCTAACTGAGTTTAGTTCCCTAAATGTCGGTTTTTGACTTTTTCAGCAATTTCTTTCTATCTCCGAAACTATGATAGTTACAATGATGAAATTTTTAAATAATCTTCTTCTGAATAACAAAAGCTAGTGTACCTATTTTGAAAATGATTGAATAATATATAATATCATTTATTTAGGTTCTCGTAGGTGATGAATGTACGCGTCTAGTAAGAAACCTTGAATAGCTTTCCCACGGCAGGCAGTGACAGATGCACGTGTGTCTCTCGGTTAGGCCACTAGACGTCAGCCCCCGAAGTTACACGCAGCAGGCTATCCTAAAACAAACGTTCGCTCGGAACAACTTGCGACGCTACAGTATATCAAGACATTTTACAGTTATGTGTACTGCTTGCAGTAGAGGTACAGTAGCGTTTGATGATTGTGTTAGCATGAGAACCCAATTTGCCATAAAGCAGCATTTGTGAGGCTACGGTTTGTGGACAACGGCATTCCACAAATGGACTGGCCTGCCCAGAGTCCCAATGTGAACTCAGTGGAACATTTTTGGGATGAGTTATAACCTTGACTTCACTCCAGACCCCTACATCCCACGTCAATACCTTCTGTGCTTTAGCCTCTGTAGTAATAAAGGGAGTCCGAAGCTCGTGGTCGTGCGGTAGCGTTCTCGCTTTCCACGCCCGGGTTCCCGGGTTCGATTCCCGGCGGGGTCAGGGATTTTCTCTGCCTCGTGATGACTGGGTGTTGTGTGACGTCCTTAGGTTAGTTAGGTTTAAGTAGTTCTAAGATCTAGGGGACTGATGACCATAGATGTTAAGTCCCATAGTGCTCAGAGCCATTTTAATAAAGGGATGCCATTCCTCCACAGAAGCCAGACAGCCTTTTAAAAGTGACCCCAGCTGACTAGCAGCCGTCGTAGAGATGAAGGTTGGGGACACCTTATATTAATGGCCAGTAATTGGTGTTGTTGTGGTCTTCAGTCCTGAGACTGGTTTGATGCAGCTCTCCATGCTAATCTATCCTGTGCAAGCACCTTCATCTCCCAGTACCTACTGCAACCTACATCCTTCTGAATCTGCTCTTGGTCTCCCTCTACGATTTTTACCGTCCACGCTGCCCTCCAATGCTAAATTTGTGATCCCTTGATGCCTCAGGACATGTCCTACCAACCAATCGCTTCTTCTAGTCAAGTTGTGCCACAACCTCCTCTTCTCCCCAAATTCTATTCAATACCTCCTCATTGGTTACGTAATCTACCCACCTTATCTTCAACATTTTTCTGTAGCACCACATTTCGAAAGCTTCTATTCTCTTTTTGTCCAAACTATTTATTGTCCATGTTTCACTTCCATACATGGCTACACTCCATACAAATACTTTCAGAAACGACTTTCTGACACTTAAATCTATACTCGATGTTAACAAATTTCTCTTCTTCAGAAATGCTTTCCTTGCCATTGCTAGTCTACATTTTATATCCTCTCTACTTCGACCATCATCACTTATTTTGCTCCCCAAATAGCAAAACTCTTTTACTACTTTAAGTGTCTCATTTCCTAATCTAATTCCCTCAGCATCACCCGACTTAATTCGACTATATTCCATTATCCTCGTTTTACTTTTGTTGATGTTCATCTTATATCCTCCTTTCAAGACACTCTCCATTCCGTTCAACTGCTCTTCCAAGTCCTTTGCTGTCTCTGACAGAATTACAATGTCATCGGCGAACCTCAAAGTTTTTATTTCTTCTTCCTGGATTTTAATACCTACTCCAAATTTTTCTTTTGTTTCCTTTACTGCTTGCTCAATATACAGATTGAATAACATCGGGGAGAGGCTACAACCCTGTCTCACTCCCTTCCCAACCACTGCTTCCCTTTCATGCCCCTCGACTCTTATAACTGCCATCTGGTTTCTGTACAAATAGTAAATAGCCTTTCGCTCCCTGTATTTTCCCCCTGCCACCTTTAGAATTTGAAAGAGAGTATTCCAGTCAACATTGTCAAAAGCTTTCTCTAAGTCTACAAATGCTAGGAACGTAGGTTTGCCTTTCCTTAATCTTTCTTCTAAGATAAGTCGTAAGGTCAGTATCGCCTCACGTGTTCCAACATTTCTATGGAATCCAAACTGATCTTCCCCGAGGTCGGCTTCTACCAGTTTTTTCATTCGTCTGTAAATAATTCGCGTTAGTATTTTGCAGCTGTGGCTTATTGAACTGATAGTTCGGTAATTTTCACATCTGTCAACACCTGCTTTCTTTGGGATTGAAATTATGATATTCTTCTTGAAGTCTGATGGTATTTCGCCTGTCTCATACATCTTGCTCACCAGATGGTAGAGTTTTGTCAGGACTGGCTCTCCCAAGGCCGTCAGTAGTTCCAATGGAATGTTGTCTACTCCGGGGGCCTTGTTTCGACTCAGGTCTTTCAGTGCTCTGTCAAACTCTTCATGCAGTATCGTATCTCCCATTTCATCTTCATCCACATCCTCTTCCATTTCCATAATATTGTCTTCAAGTACATCGCCCTTGTATAGACCCTCTATATACTCCTTCCACCTTTCTGCTTTCCCTTCTTTGCTTAGAACTGGGTTTCCATCTGAGCTCTTGATATTCATACAAGTCGTTCTCTTATCTCCAAAGGTCTCTTTAATTTTCCTGTAGGCAGTATCTATCTTACCCCTAGTGAGATAAGCCTCTACATCCTTACATTTGTCCTCTAGCCATCCCTGCTTAGCCATTTTGCACTTCCTGTCGATCTCATTTTTGAGACGTTTGTATTCCTTTTTGCCTGCTTCATTTACTGCATTTTTATATTTTCTCCTTTCATCAATTAAATTCAATATTTCTTCTGTTACCCAAGGATTTCTACTAGCCCTCATCTTTTTACCTACTTGATCCTCTGCTGCCTTCACTACTTCATCCCTCAGAGCTACCCATTCGTCTTCTACTGTATTTCTTTCCCCCATTCCTGTCAATTGTTCCCTTATGCTCTCCCTGAAACTCTGTACAACCTCTGGTTTAGTCAGTTTATCCAGTCCCATCTCCTTAAATTCCCACCTTGGTGTCCAGACATTTTTGATCAGATTCTGCATTTCCTTCACTATCACCACCAGTTTCGGTTAATAACCATCATCAAAATATAATAGTTCATTATTTAGATATCATGTCATGTCATATCAGTTAGGCAATGTTATCAATCCAGCTACATCAGTGCTATGGTTCCACATCCGACACACCATTCAGTAGGTATGGATGCATGTATGTTCTTTTGATGCTCAGCAATTCTAGTGGTTCTGTATTAATAACACTACCATAGTCTCTTCAGCCCTGGTTATAAAATAAGAAAAATGTTTTATCATTTGTTTCATTGTTGTTTGCACATTTACATATTAAATTAAACTGCTTTAATTTTTTTAAATATTTATGGTACACGTATGTGTACTTTGATTCTTAACCAGTAGAGGGACATATGTTTTATAACATACATTAAGATTTTGGTTCATGGAATTTAAAAAAAAAAAAACGTTTTTTTAAGAACAAACAAACATATGTTCCACATCCTGTACACGGTTCTTGTGCATGAATACACCCTTCGTAGCTACATTGAATCGTGGATCCAGTTGTTATTGGCGCCCAAACAGGCATGGAGTGATCACGTGATTCGGACGTTGCGATAAAGTGCGTGCACTGTCGGTAATTACGGCTATTTTGTATAAAGTGATAATGGGGATTAAAGAGTCATTTCTGTCTGCGCTTATGGGGTACCACGTACCAACGGTTTAATGGTTGAAATCTAATGCAAAAGAGTTCCTTCCCGGTGTCCCGTGAGACTAGACTGCGTCACAGATGTGGACTGTAACATAAGGGTCAGTAATACCGGAATAGACTCAAAATTTACTGCTAAGTGAAGCCACTAATACTCAGTGGTTGTTTAATGGACCTTAGTAAGGGTATGATGCTCCAGAACACTAAGTGCCGATCACGCAGCAGAGCGCTGATCACAGAAAGGCCCACGACAACTTTTGATAACGGTAACTGTCTATTATAGAGTGAACAGAGAGAACTACATCATCTGTTTTTATTCGGGCAATGTAGCAGTTTTTCTTTAAACTGTGACTCATAAATTTACGTCGAGCGTACGTCCAGCCTAGTGAACACACGCCAGTTCTACTGCAGTGCACGACCACAGTGACTGGGTAGAACAATGTGAACGATATTTGTGGTGAATCGACCTCGAGTGCCCCAGGTAAGTACAACTAGGCAGCGGTCGTAGCACCTTCACCGTGGTACTCGCCTATCGGCATAGACATTGCTGTTTGGTGGAGTAGCGCTACGCCAGACCACTCACAAACAGTGGGTGTTTACCTGCCGACTGACGGCCGCTCCACTTACATACTGTCTCCTATTTACATTTTAACTGGAAAACAGAAAAGTCAGCAGCTATTTTATTTTAATACCATGAATGAAAATCATCTTTCCAGTCATTTAGAAATAAATGTAAATGTTCCAATTTTTTAATTTTTTAAATATATCATGTCATCGGCGACCATACCTGAGGGCAAGGGAGCTGCTAGCTCTCAGAGAAAGGGAAAAAGTAATATAGTGCAATCAGGTGTTTTTCTTTCTAGAAAACGATGTAAAAGACTGTATTACACATGTTTTTAATAGTGTCTGAATCGGAACTTTTTATCGTAATTCGTCTTCCAAAATATTTAAAATACTTCAACCGCTCTTCCCTCCTCACCCCGGGTTTGTCCCCCCACCCCCTTGCAAAGTATCGTTCGGGCGCTCTTGTATCATGTCGATTACATGCACTTTAAACGTATTGGGTGAAGAGTGTTTGTACCGCTGGTAGCCCGCTACCTGCCTATTTGTGACGAGGAGAATGAAACATCAAAGAAGTAAAGGCAATATTTAAAATACTTCAACCGCTCTTCCCTCCTCACCCCGGGTTTGCCCCACCCCCCCCCCCCCCCCCCACCCCACCACCTTGCAAAGTATCGTTCGGGCGCTCTTGTATCATGTCGATTACATGCACTTTAAACGTATTGGGTGAAGAGTGTTTGTACCGCTGGTAGCCCGCTCCCTGCCTATTTGTGACGAGGAGAATGAAACATCAAAGAAGTAAAGGCAAAAACTTTATAATGGCTACGACAAGACTGTGAGCGCTTGAGGAACGTGTGTTGAGACAGTTCCCAAGACAGACTGGTGCTAACAGTGTCCAATATGCTTTGAAATCAAAATTAGAATATTAATTAATTTCCGTCATGGTTTCCGAAGGAAGAAATTGACTGAGACAGTTATCTATGAGTGCATAACTACTGTTCTGAGAGTAATAAGTAATAAATCGACATGGTCAATCATAGGACCATGAATACTACGGCATTAGGGGCCTCTTAAATGAATGGATTCATTGTCTTTTTACACCCATGCTCTTAAATTAAGCATAATGCTGATACATGGTGAAACAACGCTCTGGTGGGCGGTTTTCTGGCTTAACTCACCTCGAGGTATGACCATGTGGTGCATTTGACCTGCGGTTGTCGCACGGTGGTGCTGGCAGCAGTCCACATACGCAGAGGTGTGTTGGTGCATGTCAGAGTACAGTGCAGTAAGTGTGCAGACGTTTTCAGACGTGCTAATGGTGACTGTGTGTTGAAAATGGCTCAAAGAACACATATTGGTGACGTTATGAGGGGTAGAATACTAGGGCGACTGGAGGCTGGTCAAACACAGCAGGTCGTAACACGAACCCTCCATGTGTCACAATGTGTGATCTCAAGATAATGGCAATGATCCAGGCAGACAGGAAACGTGGCCAGGCGCTACACTACGGCACGTCCGCAGTGTACATCACCACAAAAAGACCGATATCTCACCATCAGTGCCCGCAGACGGCCACGGAGTACTGCTGGTAGCTTTGCTTGGGACCTTACCGCAGCCACTGGAACAGTTCCAGACACGCAGTCTACAGACGACTGAACAGACATGGCTTATTCGCCCGGAGACCTGCAAGGTGCATTCCACTGACCCCTGGTCACAGGAGGGCCGGTAAAGCCTGGTGTCAAGAACACAGTACTTGGTCATTGGAATAGTGATCCCAGGTTATGTTCACGGGTGAGTCCAAGTAATATCTTAACAGTGCTTCTCGCCTGGTTTTCATCTATCGTGAACCATGAACCAGATACCAACCCCTCAATGTCCTTGAAAGGGACCTGTATGGAGGTCGTGGTTTGATGGTGTAGGGTGGGATTATGATCGGTGCACGTACCACCCTGCATGTCTTTGAGAGAGGAACTGTAACAGGGCAGGTGTATCGGGGCGTCATTTTGCACCAGTATGTCCGCCTTTTCAGGGGTACAGTGGGTCCCATCTTCCTCCTGATGGATGATAAACCACGTCCCCACCGAGCTGCCATCGTGAAGGAGTACCTTGAAACAGAAGTTACCAGGCGAATGGAGTGGCCTGCCTGTTCTCCAGACCTAAACCCCATCGAGCACGTATGGGATGCTAACGGTCGATGTACCGCTGCACGTCTTCAAACCCCCAGGACACTTCAGGAGCTCCGACAGGCACTGGTACAAGAATGGGAGGCTATACCCCTTCAGCTGCACGACCACCTGATCCAGAGTATGTCAACCCGTTGTGCGGCCTGTGTACGTAAGCATAGTGATCATGTCGCATATTAATGCCGGGGTATACGCGCAGGAAAAAGTGGCGTTTTATAGCACATGTGATTCGGGACGGTTTTCTCAACTTATCACCAATAGCGTGGACTTATAGATCTGTGCCGTGTGTGTTCCCCATGTGCCTGTGCTATTAGCGCCACGTTGTGTGGCACCACATTCTGCAGTTATCCTTAATTTAAGAGCATGAGTGTAGCAACTGCAAGTAAGAAGCAAGCATAAGACATGTAGATGTAAAATCACAAATACCCTCTCAATGTCCGCCAGAAGAACGCTCAGCCAACTGTGGAGTACCGGAAGAATCAGTGTAAAGCGACTTCTTTTCCCTTTTCCTGTTTTACATCAGTGAACTGGATGTTCATGTTGATTCACACAAAATAATGCTGTTTGCTTGGGATACAATAGTGAAATATGAAGAAAATTATGATATCCAGCATACAGTATACTCTGTTACAGGTCTGCTAAGTAAATGGTCAACAATTAACCAGCCCATAATAAGCAACAAGATAACATTACCATTATATTTCTATAGCTGCCAGAATAAACCTTTGCATTACTCTGATATCTCCATCAACAATTAACATATTACAGATTAAAAAACCAACAAAATCTTTTGGTAACTGAGTACAAAGTGACTCAAAAATGCGAGAAACATAGTACGCATCAGTTCCAAGCTGAGTACAGACTGTTACGTTTTAGGGGCCTCCAAACCATGTATAAATGAGTAGTCGCTAATGAGTGCGTATTATGCCTAATTTAATGCTCATATTACGAAACGTGAGCTAATATTCTGGGGAAATTCCCCAGCAGCTCAGGAGAGCACCTACAGGGTCATTACATGAAGCTGAGTTAGATACACATGCAAACTATTGTTTGAAACGCTGGAAGTGCTAGCATTTCCATACACGTTTATTATGAATACACTAATCTACTGTATAATAAAAAATGTTATTTGTTTATGATATTAGTACGAGAATAATCGTGACTACATGATCACATTACTAGATTAAAGAATATCGTTATGTAAGCCGACCTAAAATAAGCATGTCAGAAACGTACATGCTATATGGGAATAAAAGTGATCAACAATTCAATAAACGATTTAAAGTCTATGCTCAACATAAATACCTCTGAAATATCTACGGTACCACTGCTTCTGTTTAGTAAATGATTACATCAACGCCAATAGACGTAATTTATAATATGCAAGCCTACTTGTAGTCTTGATTATTATATTTACTTCATATCTAGTATTACCCCGTACAACGTATTCCATATTATCAGTGGGCTAAATAAACAAATAAAATAAATACTGCCCACAAATGTAATGGAATAGTGCATCTTAGCTGATATTAATTTGAGATGTGCTGTTACATTTGTTGGAGACTGTTTCTACCATTATCCGTGAAATTATTTGGTTTCAATAAAATGGTCAACCATCGCACTTCGATATACGTGTGCAAATGAACAATGGATAACCCTCGTTGTTGGACTGGAAGTGAAGCTTCTGCCCCATGAGCAGAGGGTCAGCGGATTTCATTTCTGTATGAAACTTCTGCTTTCCCCTGCTGCGTCGAATAATCAATGCTGAAATAAGAAGAAAGGTTCAAGAGTTGGATTAAAAGCAGCGTGAAGTGGTATCAATGATAAGATTCGCTGATGATATTGCTATCTTCAGTGAAAATGAAGAAGAACTGCAAGTCTTGGGTAATGCAGTCAGTAGTATAATTAGTACAGAATATGGACTGAGCCTGCGCTGAGCAAAGATGAATGTATGTAGAAGAAATGACGTTAACAATAAACTCAACATCAAAATTGGGGACCAGGGAGTAGACAAAGTCATGGAATTCTGTCAACCTTGGAAGTGAAATAAAGCATGACGGATGAAGGAAGGGAGACGTAAAAAGCCGACGTGTTCAGGTAAAGAGAGAGTTCCTAGTCAGGAAGCGTCTTCTGATACCAAACATACGTCTTAATCTGAGGCAGATATTTTTGAAAATGTACGTTTTGAGTGTAGCAATGTATGGTATTGAAACATGGGCTGTGCAAAATTGGAACAAAAGAGAATCGAACCATTTGAGATGTGATGCTACAGAATGTTGAATCTTAAGTGTAGTGATAAGGTAAAGAACGAGGAGGTTATCCGCAGCATCAACAAGAAAAGGTGTATGTCGAAAACACTGACAAAAAGGTGCAATGGCGTGGTTATTGTCATTTCTCCCACAGAAATTTCCAGTCACCTTCGCGGAGATCTTCTTGTCTTCTGCAGCTCCAACACATGCCTTTCCTATAAAAAGCTTGTAATGCTTTTCCACTGTAAAATCTATAGTAGAACCAGCAGCATTACACGAGCCCAAAGCATGCCTCAAAAGCTTTTTTCAGCATCAGGTTAGCTGCGTAATAGCCAGCTTATGGCAGTTCACACAAGCTAATACCATAAAGATCACAAGGCGGATTATCTGTGACAGAACGCTCGCTCTAATATTAACCAAATCGATCTCTTTCATCTTTCATTTCTCGGACCCCACTTCCACAATAGCCATGCGGATATTGGTTATTCGAAAGTCACAGCTCACACATAAAAAGAGGAAATTCGCGTGTTCATATTTCTCTCTCTTACGCGTTCAATTTGTTGCACTCCAGGGCCAAGTTCAGCTCATAATCCCGCAAAATTATCACATCTACCCTGTGCTCCTTACGACCGCGTCCGAACATAATGATGCCTGAGCTCCGAAGTGCCCTTAGACTTTAGAAAGCAACTCTCTAGCCCACAAATTACGTGCGAACGTACTTTCCTCTGGTTGACTGATACGCATCATAACCAATCCGATATTAGTATTAAAACGCGTCTTTCACAATTGACCAGTCAGAATCTGATAGTCGTTACGAACAGTTTATCAAATGGACATAGAAAATCCACAGTTAACATCTTTAAATAACAGAATTATCGTAATATGTTTTTTGTTTACACATTATCCTAAACTGGCTAGCTGCAGTTAACAAATTTCCTGTGAGTAAGCTTCATTCTCTCTGTACAGCCACAGATCTCACGCTAAAGCATACTCCGTTCATAGACATAGCAGTGTTCATTTATCTCATTACATAACATTCACACCTTCATTCACACTAATAGTTAAACAAATTTAATTAACAAGAGTTAATGAAAGTCGAAATAGTCACAATAGATACAGTTTTGTTTCAGAAATATACTACGTATGATTTTACGGTCCCTAAGATGCTGATACCTTTTGGGCTCAACCGTAACTACATGAAACTATTGCCGGAACAGAATGTACATCTGTCATGCGAGAACCATGACTCGTTGCCCGCTAGGATACCGTCTGACTTACATAGGAGCGATGAAAGCCGCTATGCCTCAAAGGGAGGTGAGAAGATGTCTTTTAAGATTTAAGATATCAAGGAATAACTGCCACGGTGCTAGAGTGAGCTACAGAGGGTAAAAACTGTAGAGGAAGGCAGATTAGAATACATCCAGCAAATAACTGAAGACGTGGGTTGCAAGTGCTACTTTTATGTGAAAACGTTGAAAAAAAAATTAAATTTTTTTTAAAAAGGACGTAAATAGTAATTTTTCCCCGCCGTTTTTGCGAGTGTGACGTATTGTGACCCAATGTGTCCCAGATACGTGATATTTATAGTCTGGGAGTCTGGGAATAAATAAGGCAGAAGCTTTCAATTTTCACCCCAGGACTGTTTACCTGCCCTTAAGAATTTCAAAAAATATCGTGGCAGGATATTCAATCAAAACGCTTAATGAACGTTTGATAAAACCTGACCGACTTTTAATTAAATTTTCGAACAAAATATGGACCCACTGCAGGTGAGACAACGTGCTGACAGGTCTGGCCACGAAAACTAAAAATCAATTGAGTTTTGGAAAACCACGAGAGTCAATGACATGACTCAAAATATTTCGTACCTTTTCGTGGTCAGTGCGTTTAGCTCGAGACAGATTTTACTACTGAAGGCCACAATCTCGTTGTGAATCAGCAACGGAATAACTAGTTGATATTAGGGATGCTGTTAGGATGTATCCCTTTGATTCAAAAGCAGTATCTCTAACTTCTAACCTATCATTATTACAGGGTTCCGATATACGCCTTAGGTATTCTGTCTGCTCGATCTGATGATAATCCCAAGTACTTTGCATTGATATTGCGTGTAATTTATTTCCACAAATGATTTTGCTGAATTCTCTTGCATAGAATTTCTAGGAGTTCGTTCGCTTTAACTCAAGTACAAAAAAGGCTTCTGTTCCCAATTTTAGCAACAGCGTTTTTGAGCCGTCCTCGATATGCAGTTCTTAAATTTAACAGAATGATTTCCGCTAATCCTTCAGCAACGTTTAAGGCTTCTTGACCAATATCGTGCACAGATGCATTAACCTTGTGACCCACTTCCATCCCCCGCGAGAAACAACATCCATCAACCTCACCACTAAGTTATCTCACATCTAAATTGCACTGCCAAAAGAATAAAAAGTAATTTATCGCCCTTGTCAAATCTTAAAGTGGCCAAAAACGCTTATCTCCACAGGTGGGTATTGAAGCAATAATTAAGACACTTTTTATTAATTATAACAGAATCAGATAGTTTTGTCGCTGCTAATTACATTGAAAACGTCACTCAGCGTGGTATATGAGAAGAAAAGTGCTTCAGAATGGCTACTCACATTCATAATGCTCTGTTTAAGGTGGCGTCTATATGCCTGGACCACGGAGCATTTCGCGGCATACTGACCCAAGGTACATGCTTCGAACACCGGTCATGCAACTGTACGGACAAGTAAAATAATAAATAATCAGCATTTAACTATATTTTCCTCTGGGTACATTTACAGTAGCGTGCTAGATGGCGGGATAAACCGTTAAAATACTCTATGAGAAATCATAATTATAAAATCTATGTATGCAGATTTGACTAGATACCCCAAAACATGTCATAAAACAAATTCGAGATTGCGGATGGTAACAAGAAGACAATTATATGCTCACTGACTGTTGATCCAAGTATTAAAGCCCAAAATTGTTCTTATACAGGCTTCACAAGGGAAGTGTCACGGGTGCGACATTGATGTGGAATAAATCAGGGAATGCACATGACCTCAACCTCTCTCTCTCTCTCTCTCTCTCTCTCACACACACACACACACACACACACACACACACACACACACACACACACACACACACATACATACATACATACATACACTTGCGCACTCAATAATTTTACTGTGTACTGTTCCTGTCATTATTCAGAATAGAATTTTTATTGCCAACATGAGCATTTACAAGGTCGAACTTTTGATGAGTTTCTTTACAAACAGCGAGAATTAAGGTCATTTTGCTCCATAATATTTATTCTAGGAAGGCCGTGTCCACGGTAAAAAAACTTTGAATGAATTCTTCAAACTGTTGGGTTAACTAGTAAAAACAGATAAGCACCACTGTACTGGCTACAGTCAGTCCAGTTGGGGCCGACGGACTACCATGTTATCCTTTGCCAATAGCGTCATTTGTATGCTGCGCTGGGGACCAGCAAACCACACTCCTGAGCATCGTCAGTTTAGCCGACATGGTACCGCTACTACTAGCTCCACCATCACGAGGATCGGTGTACCCTTTTCCATCACCCCCCCCCCCCCCCCCGCCCACCACCCAATGAATATCTGCTGGAAGTACTGGAAATCGAACGCAGACCTCCCTCATGGCAGTCAACGACGTAGACTGCTCAGCTATGGAGGTGATAACTGGATGTAACATAACTAACAGCGAAAAGTAACACAAGGCAAAGTACTGAGAATAGAAGAAAGAACGTTCCAGCAAACATGGACATGCAAAGTAGCAACTTGCGGGATAATTGCAAATGTTTGGTTACGAACTGTGGCTAATTTCAGTATGAAATAATAGTCTTAATTAGTACACATGTATCTGAAATTCAAACTTTACGATTACGTCCTCATCCAGTTAGACTCAAAGTTCACCGATGGCCTATGTTAACAACAAACGCAATACTGATTCAGCATGTCACATGTTTTAGTTTCCTCCACACTCGTACCTGTTAAGTGTCATTCTCCCATTTGGATGCAACATTTTACTCATCTCTGCAATGAGCTACCGATCATTTCGTGAATCATAACAAGACTCTTGTTACCGCTCCTCCAGTTCTTCAACCATATTAACGGGAGTGCTGTACCCGTCAGTTTCGAAATACCCACGTTACGCAACTGCTTTTCCAAAAACCGTCTCGTAAGTGATATAAAATCAGAATTAAAAAGATCAAGGAAACAGTAGTAATTAATCCCCACTGATAAATGAGATGTGTATCAGTACCAGTGATTGCCAGTACTTAACTAATACAGATTACATTTTCATATGGATCTCCATGGTTCATCAAAGGCCGGAGTGACCGAGCGGTTCTAGGCGCTACACTCTGGAACCGCGCGACCGCTACGGTCGCAGATTCGAATCCTGCCTCGGGCATGGATGTTTGAGATGTCCCTAGGTTAGTTAGGTTTAGGTAGTTCTAAGTTCTAGGGGACTGATGACCTCAGAAGTTAAGTCCCTTAGTGCCCAGAGCTATTTGAACCATTTTTGGTTCATCAAAACAATAGGGCACTATAAAACGTGTATTGAGCTGAGCTGCAAGTCAGTGGGTGTGCAGCGGGTCACATTAGCTGGCCAGGGTAGGCTACCCCTCAGGACAAGTCCCGAAAGGTCTCAGCGGCAACTCCAGATGGCAGTGCCCCTTTGTCAGGCTGCTTTAAAGAGTCGCCTCTGGGGACTTCATATGGAAGAAGGGGCTGTGCCATTTTTGGCAAGACTCAAAAGAGAACTTTTGTGAACAGAACAAGAAAGCAGGTCTTCTTCAAAATACACTGGCCGCCAAAGATAACACTGGAGAATGGAGTGAGAACCCAGGACGTGGGGCACCTTTGAAGGCGTGAGATGTCACAGAGCTCAGCCATTCCAAAAACCAAGTATTTAACAGAATATAAGAACAGCCGGGACTTAATAACATGAATTATTTAGAAGTTATAGAGAATAACTGGACTGTACTTCTGTGGACCAGCATCATCGGCCACAGACAGAGACAGAAAGAGAAGAGGACACAGCGTTTCAGCACCAAGTGTTAGGGAGTGTGATACTGGTTAACCACTGAAACAAGAGCCAGTGAAAGGAACCAGCTTCTTTGAAGGAATCTTTTTACTGTTCGCCACTCGGAATATCAATAGTTCAGCCAATTTAAACGATGTGACGAACGAGAAATGCGAAAACAAGAGGCTTCCTTTTAGAAAGCAGTCAGTACAAAATCACTTCTCCACCTGACTTCTTCTCTGCCAGGGTCTGGCTCTGCCAGACTTCTTCTGCATCATACTTCGAATTCACCAGACTTCTGTTCTGCTCTCCATCAGCTGAGTATCTCTGCAGCCAAGCACCTTTTTGAGCAAATGAGTGTAGGACATAGAAATTTTTCCGACTGATTTTAACTCAGCCGCAAAACACAAGTTGTTGGTATGAAACCAGTGACTGAGTTTGCAACAACTTCAGTCTCCACGTGCAATTGATGTGATGAGACCTATCTGTGCCAGCGAGACTGTTTTCGGGCTCTTGAAACTTTTTTAGTGAGTTTCAGCCATTTGAAGCTTCAGTCTGAAGACTTACTTACAGATTTTACGATCAGTATGCTTCCAAAAAAATGGCTCTGAGCACTATGGGACCTAACATCTGAGGTCATCAGTCCCCAAGAACTTAGAACTACTTAAACCTAACTAACCTAACGACATCACACACATCCATGCCCGAGGCAGGATTCGAACATGCGACCGTAGCGGTCGCGCGGTTCCAGACTAAAGAGCCTAGAACCGCTCGGCCACACCGGCCGGCAGTATGCTTCCAGCTCAAGGCACAGATGCAAACGTATACCCTTCTCTAGCGCGATCTGCCCTTTAATATTGACATCACTGCAATCATGGTACGACTTTGCAAATGTAATTGTTTAATACTCATACGCGTTTATTGGAACCGGACCTCAGATCCTTTAACCAGACTTATTGAGGCATTAGTTTAGATTTGTCAGTCTTTGTCAGGTGATCTGTCATACATTTTTAATACAATAAACTGAATTAATTACGATTCCAGTTTAATTTTTTAGCTTGATCATTATTTTGGAGGGCGACAATTAGTTATGTCAGATCAACAGGGCCACTTTTGATACCTCTAGTCAACATCCTGACCCACACCCTAACTTCCGCAGACAAAAAAATCCAAGAGATTGTGGTCAGGTGATCTTGGATGCCACAGCCAATTCGTACTGGACCATAATGGCACGTTGTACTGCATCAGCAGTAAAATACGCCGCTGCTCTGTCAAGCATGTACCACGTTCTCCAAAGTTATATGAGAGAAATGTCCTCGAGTGTTCCTAGAAGATCCCGCCGCAGGAAGAGAAGACTCCCTCATCCACCAAGACGATCACTTAGTCCCCCTAACACATTCTATGAGAAACGTTGCTGATGTGGTGATTCATGCAGAGCATGTGGGTTTATGAAAAATTTGATCTCGGTTGGATGGTCGTTTGGGCCACTTGATCGAAAAGTTTACATTTCAGATACAATTGTAATAACTGAGACAATACTTGATACTCAACTCACTCGCAGCTCGTAAACACACATAGCTAAATATCTCGCTCCTTTGCGGTGCCATGTTTACGAGAATGTTTTTGACTATACAGTTGTGTACTTTCTTTCACCCTTGTCAATTTTCGCTATTAATTATGATACATTCTGTGTAAGGAGATTTTCTTATACATAATATTTAACCATCGTGTACAGTCAATTCCCAATTCAAACGTCTACAAATTTGGTGTCGTCTGCTTGTATTCTCGTTAAAGTACAGAAAAGTTTGTCCTACACCCTTTGTGGCAAACGTATTAGCAGGGCATAGAAAGTATGAAATGAAGAGTCACTTGTAGGAGTAAGTGACGTCTACAGAATACCTTTAGCAGAAAGAGGGAAACGGTAGGTGGGACAGGGAGAGACTTGTTCTGCGACAGCCAGGATCAGTTAACATAGTGTTCGAAACAGCAGTAGACAGGAAATCTACTTGGTGAAATAGGGATTAGTATTTTGCTATATAAGACAAGTTAGAGGAAACACTGAGGAACGCAGGTACGCAGAGGCCGCACAATTGGTACAGGACAGCAAGAGCTGGCGATATGTGGTTTTTTCCCCTTAAGAGTAATATAGTTAACAACATGTTGCCATTAGAGATAAAGTTCCCCTGTCTTACTCCGGCCTGATAATCGATTTACTGAGCCAGTTGCAGTGTGTCGAACCACCACCTACACTACTTCGGACTTCTATCTTACGTAAAATGTACGAATCTCAGAAACGTACAGAAACTGTTAAAATAAATAAACATGCCGAATAGAATGTAGAAAACTTGCAGACAGATAATTCATTCACCTCTCCCTCCCATATTACATTGAGACGTATTAAAAACTAATCTAAGGAATCACACACATCCATGCACGAGGCAGTATTCGAACCTGCGACCGTAGCAGCAGCGCGGTTCCGGACTGAAGCGCCTAGAACTGCTTGGCCACAGCGGCCGGCCGACTCAAGGTTCCCTACATCAAATTGTTCAGTAGAGCATCCTATATGTCCTCCTAAATTTTCGCTCGCTCTCACGGAAAGACCACACATATATACAATATGGCCAATTATGTCTTCAGTGCCGATGCACACAATGCTCCAAGTCCTACAGGAATCGGCGAAATATAGCGAATAATGCGGATAATGGGCAGGGGCACTACGCCAGTAGTGTCTGGGTAAATTGAGGATTTGAGTCTGACGGGAGGCGTGCTACGGCAATCTGTGCTGCTGCACTGACCGCTGCGTTCAGATGATTTAGAGGTCAGAGCATCTGCATAGTAAGCAGGAGACACGGGTTCGAATCCCGGTTCAGCACAAATTTTCAACTTTCCCCACTGATTCAAATAAATGCCCACTTACATCCAATGCCTGTAATTACTTTGTGTCTCTTTTAAATCTGCCTAACTGGACTTTTAATGAAGAAAAACTCGAGAAACTACAACTAAAAAAAATGGTTCAAATGGCTCTGAGCACTACGGGACTTAACATCTATGGTCATCAGTCCCCTAGAACTTAGAACTACTTAAACCTAACTAACCTAAGGACAGCACACAACACCCAGCCATCACGAGGCAGAGAAAATCCCTGACCCCGCCGGGAATCGAACCCGGGAACCCGTGCGTGGGAAGCGAGAACGCTACCGCACGACCACGAGATGCGGGCAACTACAGCTAAACCAGGATCATACGTACCTCATGAACTGATAGAGTAGTTGTAAAAAATCGCGTAGAATCAGCGGAAGGAATTGCTCGCGAGTTTCAGAGTGCTACCAGCAGTCCGGCAAGTATAATGACTGTGTCGTAGGAGTTGAAATAATGGGGTACAACGCTGAAGCAGCGCCTCACAATCTACACATACTGTACTAGTAGTGAATGCTTGAGGTGATGTATAGAACGACGTCTCTTAGACACTGGATGTCTGTAAATGAGTGATCTGGAGTAATGAATCGGCTATACATTGTGACAATTTGATGGAACGGTATGGGTTTGGCAGGTGCTTGGAGAACATGACCGGTTAGCATGTGTGGTGTCAACAGTGAAGTACGGAAGAGGTGGTTTTATGGTATGTGTGGGTTTTCCGTATTGACGCTGTGATCCCTTCATTGCGCTTATGAAAACGTTAAATGTACAGCATTGTGTATGAAGTACAGTAGAGGAACAGTTCGGTGACGATCATTGTATTACCAAGAGAATTCAACCTCTCATAAAGCAGCATGTATGAGACATGGTATGTAGACAATAACATACCTGAAATGGTATGTGCTGTCCAGAGTCCTGGCCTAAAACCAGTGAAATACCTTTGAGAAGAGCCAGAACGTCGATTTCGCTCCAGCTGCCAACGTCCAGCATCACAACCTTTTCCAGTTCGGGCTCTTGATGGAGAACGTGGTGTCTTTCTTCCACGGACATTCAGACACCTCATTGAAAGCACCCACACTGCCCTTGAGACGGCGGGTGGACACACTCCACATTACTGTCTGCTAAAGGGCTAGGCGTCCGGATACTTTTAACCAGTTACAGTATCATTTATTCGACTTATCGAAGGATTTGGGCAATCGTTTCGATTTACCGAGAAATTTGATTAATGGAAGTTCTAATTAGTAAGAATCGACTGTATTTTCTAAGCATTTTGATATGTGGGACCCGCGCTCTTGCGTTCTCCGGTTGCACACTAACAATCACGGCATTCCTTTTCATTTATTACCTTCATTTATCTTTATAGGACTGAAAATATCTGAACAACAGTGAAAATGTCGACGCCATGCGCGAAGTTATCATGCCTGGAAACAAACTTGTTCGATTCAATCGCGCATTTTGGTGTTAGACATGCTTTACTCTTCGTCCTCAATCTCGTATTCGATACTGCTCGACCCTTATTAGTTTTGTGTTAACAGTGATAAATGGAAGCGTGGATCCGCTTACCGTTGACGAGTTACATGAAATTACTGCATACTGACAAAAAATCATTTATGGGTCAAATGGCTGTAAGCACTATGGGACTTAACATCTGAGGTCATCAGTCCCCTAGACTTAGAACTACTTACACCTAAGTAACCTAAGGACATCACACACATCCATCCCCGAGGCAGGATTCGAACCTGCGACAGTAGCAGCAGCGCGGTTCCGGACTAAACCGCCGAGAACCACTCGGCCACAGCGGTCGGCAAAATCAATTATAATTGGTTCTTCTGTCTTACACTTCCTGGAATGAATGAGAGTGTTTTTCACCAAAAGTTTTTAGTTTATATTTATATAACATCTTCTGTGGTCAATGGTGTTTTTGTCTCTTGTTTACATATCTGCAGACCACAGTTGTTTCCTTCGTCGTAAGAGGAGGTTAACATAGAAATAAAATTAGTCGCACATTCACAGTTGGCAGTTTTCCGTCTTTTCGAAAACACTTTTTTACGCTGCGTTGTTTTACCTGTACACCTCACTGTTACAAAAACTCCACAAGATAAGTTGTACTGTAGTTTCACGTGATCAGCATTCAGAACAGTGTTTATGTTTATTCATTTGTTTTTTGTGAGTAGAAACATGAACACTGTGCAGAGCGCTGATAACGTGAACCTATAGTGCTACTCGTCTTGTGAAGTTTTTATAACAGTGAGATGAAGTGGAAAAACTTCAACACAGTGTAAGAAAAAGTGTTTTCAGATAAGCCTAAAAATGCCTAAGGCGAATGTGCAACCAATTTTCTTCCTACGCTAAACTCTGCTTACAACGAAGTCAGAGCTGTGGACTGCAGAACATATAAACAAGAGGCAAAAAAAAAGTGACCACAGAAAATGCCATATAAATAAAACCGAAACGTGTCTATTGAAAACACACTCTTTAATTATTTCTAGCGAGCTTAGGACGGAAAAATAGTAACAATTTATTATAATAGCTGCAGCGGAGGACGGCGTGCAAACAAACAAATTACCGACAAAAGAGGTTAACATACTGTGATAAAAGTGTGTGACAGCTGTTGCATTGCTCTCCGTTTTGTTTTGTACATAGTCGTGATCCCATATTTCATGCCTTTTCACTGTTATTTTCCCAAAAGTATGACAATTGCAACAACGAACCGAATGAATCACAGTTACATTTTTACTGTACCACTGTACGCCAGACACTAAGCCTCCCTTACACCAAAATTCTAAAAATATTCCTGAACATCTTCCGAAATTATGTCGGTGGAGGTAGGGTTCACGCTGCACATTGTCAAACAGCTGAGAAATACGAGGGGTCTACTAAGCTTCTGTTATGAAGCCCTAGATACGCAAATCTTTTATCAGTTTGAGACATGTGCGTTTAAGTAAACATATCTAAAAACCGGCTGAGAAATGTGTGTCTCTCTCCCACTGCCTCCTCTTTCTCTCGTCGATTTACAGTTTATCCTGCTGTCCTTGCATTCTCTGTCACTTACACTGTCTCCTTTTGGCTTTCTTTCACACTACAATTGTCTCCACCATACCTCGGCGCTCAAAAATTTCCCTGTACTAACATGTTTAAACTTTCGGTCCAAAATGCGCTCACTACCATATCTGCACATTACAATTCACAGATCTGGGAGGGTCCAGAACACATAAGCCTATGTAGGGTCTTCAATCATCTATTCTTTCATTTCCACTATATCCTCTCTCTTTTTCTTTCACTGCTCCTCTCCCCATCCATCTCTCTCCTTTACTGCCTCTGTCTCTGACTGACCATCAGTATCTCTTCTCTCTCTCTTTGGCTCCCAATGGTATTGTCTTCAAGCATCTCTCTCCCTCTTTCGTTGCCACCATCACGGTATCCTCTCTCTTCCTCTCGCACAGGCACTGTCTACCCTCTCTTCGCCGTCCCTCTGCTACTCTCTTTTAGCACAAAAAATTGCGAATATGTTAGCATGCCAAAATTTTTAATGAGGAAGGCGGAATGAGGATTCATGTAGCTGGTTCTTCCCTTTCCTGAGAGAGTCTTTTAAAGAGCTGAATATTCGTCTTTGTTGTTCTCCGACAGGAACATTTTCCACCTGGTTGCCTCCTTTTCCCTCTTACAGCAGGGTGTGCTGCTTATATGAAACGAATTCTGTAGGCCTATAAACTTTTGACAGTTTAGTTATATACAGGGTGATTATAATTAAAGTTAAACTTTCAAACCGCCGTAGAAATTACACCACTGGTCATAATGACGTCAAATTACACTTCGGAGAAGGGTGAAAACGTATGGCAGAAGAAAAATAAATAGTTGAAATGTCCAAATGTGTGTGAAATCTTATGGGACTTAACTGCTAAGGCCATCAGTCCCTAAGCTTACACACTACTTAACCTAAATTATCCTAAGGACAAACACACACACACCTATGCCCGAGGAAGGACTCGAACCTCCGCCGGGACCAGCCGCACAGTTCATGACTGCAGCGCCTGAGACCGCTCGGCTAATCCCGCGCGGCAAAAATAAATAGTTACAAAATGCAACAGTAAATTACTCTGTAAACATAATTTAATAGTGGTCGACTACAAATGACAAATGAATCGTATAACAATGCCTAAGGTCTACGTCTGACGTTAAACAATCTGTACTGCTCAGTGTGCATGGGTGTACAGATGCGATACAGTTATCTACATAAGCCCATCCACTACGGCAAGGTCATATCACATCGAATAGGAAAAATCGGATTTTAATTGCCCTGACGCCAAAACCGCATAAAAAGCATCAATCAAAATCAAATCGGATTATTAATTTCCGTGTGACTGGCGAAAAACATGTTCAAAATGCTGTCCACCGTTTTCTGCAACAAGCCTGTTCCACAACTGGTCGAAGTGTTTCTGGGGTCACGATCGGAATGTGTTGTGCAATGTGTGCCTTCAAATGTAGTTAAGTTTGCAATCGGATCACTGAACACAACATCTTTCAGATAGCCCCACAGCCAGAAGTAACGCAGATTAAGATCAGGTGATCGAGACGGCCAAGCTGTAGTGAAATGCTGGCTGATAGCTCCAGCGTTTCCGAAGTGGCGCTCCAGCGGCTGCTTAACAGGATTTGCAATACGCCGAGATGCGCCATCTTGCATAAAAATGATCCCATCCACACATCCACGCTGTTGTAGAGCTGTAATGAGGTGGTTGCGCAAAAGACACTCATAGCGCTTACCAGTGACGGTACAGGCAACAGGACCGGAAGCACCTGTCTTTTCGAAAAACTATGGCCCTGTGTGGAGTGAGCTGCCTGCCGCCGCTGGATAAGCAGCAGCCAGCAGCAAGTCGCACTCTTAGCTCACTTATTTGTTTTATAGTTTAATTCTTAATTCTTAATTTCTTTGCGTGTTTTTGGGTACGTGCATAATTTAATTCACAAATTTCGGGCGTATTATAGTATTTGAGAGTTGGAACATTGCGTTTTAGTACTCGTATAGTGTACATTCGGGTAGTCGTCAGTCATCTGTTTGTTTTGAACGTCTTGTGAGATAAAAGAGAGAAAAAAATTGTTAGGGATGGATAGCGACTGCGGCTGTTGTGTGCGGATTCAGAGGGAATTGGCCACCGTCCGTAAACAGCTGGAAGCTGTTTTGGCCATGGTCGACAGGCTCCAGGCTGTTGCCCTTGGTCGCGGTGACATTGGGGCACCCGAGGCGAGCGCTCTGGCGCCTCTGGGATCTGTAGCATCGCCTGCGATCTCTGATGCCACTGCACCCTCGGATTCGGACGTCCCTGCCGGTCGACACTTGCCTGACGGTGATTGGCGAATCGTGGGCGGGGTCGCGAATCCATGGGCGGAAGGCGAAAGTTGGTGCTGGCGGCAAGGCTGTACCCTTACGCCTCCGTAACAGGTTTGAGGTACTGCCCGCTGCTGAAAGTACTTCTGAGACAGCAAGGGCGGCCTCGCCTGTTGCGGCAGTGGCCGGTCTTCCTGAGAGGTCCGGACAAGCGCAGAGGGTGGGATTGGTCATTGGGTGCTCCAATGTTAGGCGTGTGTGGAGCCCCTTAGGGATCTGGCAGCTAAGGACGGGAAGAAAGCCAATGTGCACTCCGTGTGCATACCGGAGGGATTCATCCAAGATGTGGAAAGGTTCCTTCCGGATGCCATGAAGGGTACAGGGTGCAGCCAACTGCAGGTGGTGGCTCATGTCGGCACTAATGACGTGTGTCGCTATGATATCGGAAGAGATTCTCTCTGGTTTCCGGCGGCTATCTGAGTTGGTGAAGACCGCCAGTCTTGCTAGCGAGATTAAGGCACAGCTCACCATCTGCAGCATCGTCGACAGGACCGATTGCGGACCTTTGGTACAGAGCCGAGTGGAGGGTCTGAATCAGAGGCTCAGATGGTTCTGCGACCGTGTAGGCTGCAGATTCCTCGACTTGCGCCATAGAGTGCTGGGGTTTCTGGTTCCGCTAAATAGGTCAGGTGTCCGCTACACACAGGAGACGTGAACTGGGCGGTTTTTTTAGGTTAGACAGTCTCTGGAAAGATCAAAAAAGGGCTCCAGTCTCAAAGAGTACGTGGCAAAGAAACGACGAGAATCGACCAAACAAAAGTCGGTATTGGAATCGTAAATTGGAGTAGCTGTGTTGGTAAAGTACCAGAGCTTCAAGCGCTGATAGAAAGCACTGAAGTTGAAATCGTTACAAGAACAGAAAGCTGGCTAAAGCCGGAGATAAATTCTGCCGAAATTTTTACAGAGGCGCAAACCGTGTTCAGAAAGGATAGATTAAATAAAGTAGGTGGTGGTGTGTTTGTGTCTGTTCGTAGTAGTTCATCTTGCAGTGAAGTTGAAATAGATAGTTTCTGCGAATCACTATGGATAGAGGTTATACTCAACAGCAGTACCAAAATAATAATTGGCTCCTTCTACCGACCTGCCCAGCTCAGATGATATAATAGCTGAACGCTTCAAAGAAAACTTGAATCTCATTACAAATAAGTACCACACTTAAACAGTTATAATTGGTGGAGACTTCAATCTACCCTTGATTTGTTGGCGAAAATACATGTTCAAAGCCGGTGGTAGACAGAAAACATCTTCCGAAATTGTACTAACTGAATTCCTCTTAGCCACAAATAATCCCGATCTAATAGAGAGCGTCATGACGGACACAGGGATTAATGAACACAAGGTCATTGTAGCGAGGCTCAAAACCATATCAACCAAAACCGCAAAAACAAACTCAAAATACATCTATTTAAAACAGCAGATAAAAATTCACTTGATGCTTTCCTAAGAGAGTCTCCATTCCTTCCAAGCTAATGGCTCGAATTCAAAAAAAAGTATCGACTGTAATAGATACATTCATACCGCATTAAGTTAATAAGAGATGGGACTGATCCACCATGGTACACAAAACACGTCAGAACACTGTTGCAGAGGCAACGAAAAAAGCATGCCAAATTCAGAGGAACGCAAAATCCCCAAGACTGTCTAAGTTTCACGGAAGCTCCAAATTTGGTGCGGACGTCAATGCGAGATGCTTTTAATAGTTTGCACAATGAAACATTGTCACAAAATATGGTAGATAACCCAAAGAGATTCTGGTCGTATGTAAAGTACACCAGTGGCAAAAAACCGTCAATACCGTCACTGTGTGATAGCAATGGAAATGTTACCAATGATGGTGCCACTAAAGGGGAGTTACTAAATACAGTTTTCCGTAATTCCTTCACGAAAGAAGTCGAAGTAAATATGCCAGAATTCGGAACCAGAGCAGTTGCTAGCGAGAGTGACATAAAAGTAGATGTCTTAGGTGTTGCGAAACAATTCAAATCATTTAAGAAAGGCAAGTCTTACGGTCCAGATGGTATGTCAATCAGGTTCCTTTCAGAGTATGCAGACACAATAACGCCTTTCTTAACAGTCATATATAACCGCTCACTTGACGAAAGGTCTGTTCCTAAAGACTGGAAAATAGCACAGGTCACACCAATATTCAAGAAAGGAAATAGGAGTAACCCATTGAATTACAGACTCATATCACTGACCTCAATTTGCAGTAGAAATACTGTACTCGAACATTATGAATCACCTTGAAGAAAATGACTTATTTATACATAACCAGCACGGATTCAGAAAATATCGTTCTTGTGCAACACAGCTAGCTCTGTATTCCCATGAAGTAATGAGTGCTGTCGACAAGGGATCTCAAATCGATTCCATATTCCTAGATTTCCAGAAGGCTTTTGATACCGTTCACAAACGACTATTAACAGACAGATTGCGTGTATATGGAGTATCGTCTCAGTTGTGTGACTGGATTCGTGATTTCCTCCCAGAGAGGTCACAGTTCGTGGTGATAGATGGTAAATCATCGAGTAGAACAGAAGTGATATCTGGCATTCCGCATGGTAGTGTCATAGGCCCTCTGCTGTTCCTGATTTACATAAATGATCTAGGTGATAATCTGAGCAGCCCCCTTAGATTGGTTGCAGATGACGCTGTAATTTACGTCTAGTAAAATCATCAGACGACCAATTCCAATTACAAAATGACCTAGAGAGAATTTCTGTATGGTGCGAAAAGTGGCAATTGGCACTAAACAAAGAAAAGTGCGAGGTCATCCACATGGGTACTAAAAGAATCCGATAAATTTTGGGTGTACGATAAATCGTACAAATCTAAGGGCTGTCAATTCGACTAAATGCCTAGGAATTAAAATTACGAGCAGCTTAAATTGGAAAGACCAGATAGATAATATTATGGGGAAGACGAAACAAAGACTGCGCTTTGTTGGCAGAACACTTAGAAGATGCGACAAACCCACAAAAGAGATAGCCTACATTACACTTGTCCGTCCTCTGCTGGAATATTGCTACGCGATATATGGTATCCCTACCAGGTAGGATTGACGGAGAACATCGAAAAAGTGTAAAGCAGGGCAGCTCGTTTCGTGTTATCGAACAATAGGGGTGAGAGTGTAACTGATATGATACGCGAGTTGGGGTGGCAGTCATTGACACAAAGGCGGTTTTCTTTGCGGCGAGATCTATTTACGGAATTTCAATCACCAAATTTCTCTTCCGAATGCGAAAATATTTTGTTGAGACCCACCTACGTAGGGAGAAATGATCATCATAATAAAATAAGAGAAATCAGAGCTCGAACGGAGAGATTTAGGTGTTCGTTTTTCCCACGCGCCAGTTGAGAGTGGAGTGGTAGAGAAGTAGTACGAAAACGGTTCGATGAACCCTCTGCCAGGCACTTAAGTGTGAACTGCAGAGTAGCCGTGTAGATGTAGATGTAAATGATGCCGTAAACCAGCACCACACAGCGACCTTTCCAGGATGAATTCGTACTAGGTGATTTGCGTGTAAATTTCCGTTGCCCATATTCGACAATTCTGTGTATTGATATATCCTGTCAGATGGAAGCGGACTTCGTCTGTCCACAAAATCTCCCACGGCCAATCATTGTCCACTTCCATGTGAGCAAGAAATTCTAAAACATAGGTCTCTCTTGCTGGCAGGTGAACAGGAAGCAACTCATGCGCGTGAATGGGCAGCAGAGAAGAATGTTTCGTAGGATTTTACGCACCGTGTTCTCGGGAACTGGCAATTCTCAGCACACTACCCGTTTGCCCACCACCACTCTTCTCCTCCTGCATTGCTGTGGCTACTGCTTACACTGACGCCGAATCAGTTCGTTTCCTCCCTCTACCAGGTTTTACGCCAAAAGAAACCGTGTTTTCGAATTTCCGAATCATTTTCTTCAGACCCACGGTAGTCATCGGACCAACGCCTTTTTTCAAACCCTCCAGTGTCCGGAACTTAAGCAAAGCGACGTGTGCACAGTCATCATTCTTGTAACACAGCTTCACAAGCAGAGCGCGACTCTGCATTGAGACAGTCATGGCGAACGTCGCAGACGCGAAAGGAGGAAAAGCCTTGTACCTGACGTGTTTGTACCAACTTCAGTGAGTCGTGCGCATCACAGGTGTTTTCATTTACGTATTCTGACACATAAAACGCCCTCTATTGATAAATTTTCACACTATTTTTTTTCTTCTTCCATAGGTTTTCCCCCTTCTCCGATAATATTCCGTTGCAATTTGATGTCATTCTGTGTTATTTCTACAGTTTTTGAATGTTTAACTTTAATTATGATCACCCTGTACTTGGACACATCTACATACTTTGACACTTATAAACAACAAATAAGTACGGACAGTGTATGTATAACACAAAATTGTCTGCCATACAACGAAAGTTCACTACACATTACTCAATATAAAAATGCACTTATTTAAGCTACACCTAGTACAAAAATGCGTGTTTCATTTGCTAGTACAGAGATGTCATACGACAAAATAATCTTTCGCGGGGTGCTTACGCTGCCAGGTGCATCATTAAATAATTTCCATATGAAGACAGCCTACTTAGGGCTGTATGTATACAGAGAGAGTGCATCATAAAGTTTAATTGATGAAACAAATAGCCACTAAAAACATAGTTCGGTGACTTTAGAACTCTTGCAATGATCCCAGAACTCTTTCCATGCGTTCACTACTTCAATTAAAACCTTATTTATGTCTCAGGCGGGACATTAGATGCATATTTTAGATACAGGAATACAGTAACTCTGAACCACTGGATCTCTATAGGTAGATAATGATATCGACAAGTTTCAAGGTTCCACAAGAACATTATCATAAAAACGTATGGTGAAAGTTTCGACGACTTGTCGTGAACAGTAATTATAGAAGGGACCATTGACCATCCCCCCCCCCCGCCCAGTTGGTAATTTTGGTACCCTAGAATCACGTTTTTTTTAGTTTTCTCAGGAACCTCCCATGAGCAAATGGTGCTTTCATTAGCATTCTAAAGTCAATCCTGGACCACAGCTAATGCGAAACAAACAACGGATTTGCTCAATTTGCCTAGGATGGAGGAAGTGTGTGATGTTTAAATCGTGACCCTGTACTGTAGGATAGGTACGGTATTCACGTTCTTCGCCTAGGCACGCAGGTGGTCGACGGGTCAAGAGCTACCCACAATGCTTGATCACATATCTCTTTGACCAACGGAAATCGAGATACGACCGCCTGCAGAAATCCGCATTTTTGCGAGCGAGTTGCTGAAACATACTGGTACTCTGCACTGTATTCCACTGACGTAACTGATTGCACAATCGTTTTATATCGTTCCTAATATTACTGAACAAACACGAGGGTCACTCCAAAGAAATGCACACTATTTTTGTAAAAATCTAGTTTTCATTCTGCAAGTGTGTATGTTTTACAGTGTGTAGATACATCCTTCCCGCTTGTTTTCAAACTTAGTTCAACCTGTTCCCGTGAGTGGCGCCGTCACAGCATGTCTTCAAGATGTCTGCTACACTTAACGTTCGTCAGAAGCAACGGGCTGTCATAGAATTCCTGTGCTGTGAAAACGAGACAGTGGGAAACATCCACAAGAGGTTGAAAGAGGTGTATGGAGATGCTGCTGTCGATCGCAGTACAGTTAGTCGGTGGGCAAGCAGGTTACGTAATGAAAGCAAGCACGGGAATATTGAGGATTGTCCTCGCAGCGGCAGGCCTCATACTACACACACTCCAGACAATGTGCAGAGAGTTAACGAGTTGGTGACTGCTGACAGACGTATCACAGTGAACGAATTGTCACGCTACGTTGGGATAGGGGAAGGTCCAAATGGCTGTGACTACTACGCGACTTACCTTCTGAGGTCATCAGTCGCCTAGAACTGTAAGTAGGCTGTTTATGTTTTCTTATTGGCAACGTTACGTAGCGCTCAATATGAAAATCACTGGCTGTGCTGTGTGCAGTCTGTGGCTAGTTTGCATTGTTGTCTGCCATTGTAGTGTTGGGCAGCGGCAGCTGGATGTGAACAGCGCGTAGCGTTGCGCAGTTGGAGGTGAGCCGCCAGCAGTGGTGGATGTGGGGAGAGAGATGGCGGAGTTTTGTAATTTGTCATGAACTGATATATATATTATGACTTGTGATGATATTAAGGTAAATACATTGTTTGTTCTCTATTAATATCTTTCATTTGCTAACTATCCCTATCAGTAGTTAGTGCCTTCCATAGTTTGAATCTTTTATTTAGCTGGCAGTAGTGGCGCTCGCTGTATTGCAGTAGCTTGAGCAGCGAAGATTTTTGTGAGGTAAGTGATTTGTGAAAGGTATAGTTTAATGTTAGTCAGGGCCATTCTTTTGTAGGGAATTTTGAAAGTCAGATTGCGTTGCGCTAACAAAATATTGTGTGTCAGGTTAAGCACAGTCTCGTGTAAAATTGTTCAAAGGGGACGTTTCAGAACTTAGAACTAATTAAACCTAACTAGCCTAAGGACATCACACACATCCATGCCCGAGGCAGGATTCGAACCTGCTACCGGAGCGGTCGCTCGGCTCCAGAGGCAATCAATGGAGTGGCGCCGGCGGCACTCCGTCTGCAGGCCACAAGTGGCCCATCGGGACCATCCGACCGCCGTGTCACCGTCAGTTGAGGATGCGGATAGGAGGGGCGTGTGGTCAGCACACCGCTCTCCCGGTCGTTATGGTGGTTTTCTTTGACCGGAGCCGCTACTATTCGGTCGAGTAGCTCCTCAATTGGCATCACGAGGCTGAGTGCACCCCGAAAAATGGCAACAGCGCATGGCAGCTGGATGGTCACCCATCCAAGTGCCGGCCACGCCCGACAGCGCTTAACTTCGGTGATCTCGCGGGAACCGGTGTATCCACTGCGGCAAGGCTGTTGCCAATCAATGGAGTGGCATCATGGAAATTCACCTAAAAAAAATTGAAACCCACACTTTCTGCTGGAAAAGTTATGGCTACGGTGTTTTTCGATTCCGAAGGACTCTTGCTTGTGGACATCATGCCAAGTGGAACCACCATAAATTCTGATGCGTATGTGACGACACTGAAGAAACTTCAAGCTCGACTGAGTCGTGTTCGACCACATCGGCAAAAGCAGGATGTTTTGCTGTTGCACGACAATGTACGGCCACATGCCTGTCAAAAAACCATGGAAGCGATCACAAAACTCGGATGGACAACACTGAAACACCCGCCTTACAGTCCTGACCTGGCTCCATGTGACTTTCATCTCTTTGGGAAACTGAAAGACTCTCTTCGTGGAAAAAGGTTTGAAGGTGATGATTCCCTTGTGCACGCTTCCAAACAGTGGCTCCAACAGTTTGGTCCAGAATTTTACCGTGCGGGTATACAGGCGCTGGTTCCAAGATGTTTCACAGAGGAGGACTGCACTGTAGTTCCTTCTCTAGATTGTCGTACAGATGACAAAATGGTAGATATCGTAATAGACGACAGAGGGATAGAGAAACAATTAAAATCGCTCAAAAGAGGAAAGGCCGCTGGACCTGATGGAATACCAGTTCGATTTTACAGAGAGTACGCTAAGGAACTTGCCCCCCCTTCTTGCAGCGGTATTCCGTAGGTCTCTAGAAGAGCGTAGCGTTCCAAAGGATTGGAAAAGGGCACAGGTCATCCCCGTTTTCAAGAAGAGACGTCGAACAGATGTGCAAAACTATAGACCTATATCTCTAACGTCGAACAGTTGTAGAATTTTGGAACACGTATTATGTTCGAGTATAATGACTTTTCTGGAGAGTAGAAATCTACTCTGTAGGAATCAGCATGGGTTTCGAAAAAGACGGTCGTGCGAAACCCAGCTCGCGCTATTCGTCCACGAGACTCAGAGGGCCACAGACACGGGTTCACAGGTAGATGCCGTGTTTCTTGACTTCCGCAAGGCGTTCGATACAGTTCCCCACAGTCGTTCAATGAACAAAGTTAGAGCACATGGACTATCAGACCAATTGTGCGATTGGATTGAAGAGTTGCTAGATAACAGAACGTAGCATGTCATTCTCAATGGAGAGAAGTCTTCCGAAGTAAGAGTGATTTCAGGTGCGCCGCAGAGGAGTGTCATAGGACCGTTGCTATTCACAATATACATAAATGACCTTGTGGATGACATCGGAAGTTCACTGAGGCTTTTTGCAGATGATGCTGTGGTGTATCGAGAGGTTGTAACAATGGAAAATTGTACTGAAATGCAGGAGGATCTGCAGCGAATTGACGCATGGTGGAGGGAATGGCAATTGAATCTCAATGTAGGCAAGTGTAATGTGCTGCGAATACATAGAAAGATCCCTTATCATTTAGCAGCAAAATAGCAGGTCAGCAACTGGAAGCAGTTAATTCCATAAATTATCTGGGAGTACGTATTAGGTGTGATTTAATATGGAAAGATCATATAAAGTTGATCGTCGGTAAAGCAGATGCCAGATTGAGATTCATTGGAAGAATCCTAAGGAAATGCAATCCGAAAACAAAGGAAGTAGGTTACAGTACGCTTGTTCGCCCACTGCTTGAATACTGCTCAGCACTGTGGGATCCGTAACAGATAGGGTTGATAGAAGAGATAGAGAAGATCCAAAGGAGAGCAGCGCGCTTCGTTACAGGATCATTTAGTAATCGCGAAAGCGTTACGGAGATGATGGATAAACTCCAGTGGAAGACTCTGCAGGAGAGACGCTCAGTAACTCGGTACGGGCTTTTGTTAAAGTTTCGAGAACATACCTTCACCGAAGAGTCAAGCAGTATATTGCTCCCACCTACGTATATCTCGCGAAGAGACCATGAGGATAAAATCAGAGAGATTAGAGCCCACACAGAAGCATACCGACAATCCTTCTTTCCACGAACAATACGAGACTGGAATAGAAGGGAGAACCGATAGAGGTACTCAAGGTACCCTCCGCCACACACCGTCAGGTGGCTTGCGGAGTATGGATGTAGATGTAGATGGCATAAGGCAGTTGAGAGGGATGGAAATTATGTGGAGAAATGAAAATATTCTTACTAAAGGATGTATCTGCACACCTTAAAACTTTCAAACATGTAGAATAAAATACGGATTTAAAATAAAAGTAGTGTGCATTTCTTTTGGAGTGACCCTCGTATAACGACAGCTCGTTCATCATCAGTATACCTCTTCCCAGTCGAATCAGGGAAGATGTTCCGCACCAATTCTGGTAGAGAAGAAATGAAGGACGCGTCTCCTTTGCTGTGTAGGTGCGACGTCGCGCCTTGCAGACGTGCAGATGTGCTTGCGTCTCTGGCAAGGCAGCCCCGCCTCTCTGGGGGATGTGGCCCTCGCTCCTCACCCTCCCCCTCCCCCCCCCTCTTCACTCCGCCACCGGCAGCCCTTCGCGAGGCTGGCGCTTTCGGAGTCATCGCAGCGTTATATCCGACCATCTCCCGCCGCCTTCGCCAGCCAGGCACTTTACACGCACAGTTTCTTCCGCGTCGCTTATAAAACTTCGTTAACGGGGAAATTTTTTCCCCCCGTCCGCGGCGCTCTCCGCCTTTTTTTGGCGGACCTTCACCCGCCGGCCGTCGCTGAAAGCTCTTCATTAGAAGCACCTCCAGAGCGCTGCGCCCTTCTTCGCCCGCTGCAGTCGCGCGTAAAGATGCAAAATTAAAAGCGCCGGCGCCCGATCGATAAATAAATACGTTTCCGGCGCGCCGTGGCCAGGGGCGCATCGCTTCCGGACCACAGCCCTCCTCCCGCAGGGTCCAGCGACCAGGACGGGCCGCTCGCAATATTCATCCGCTCTCTCGTCGTCTGCCTTTCTCGTACCTTCGGTCCTTCTGTGCGCCATACGCTCAACTAACACTTTTCTTCGAACTGCCACATCCACTGTGTTGGAAGATACCGAACGAAAAATCAATATTCCGTGTTCTTTGTTACCAAGTCCTGTCCCTTCTGTAGACACTCGGAAGGTAACGAGGCAAAATACAACGCCTGCCAAGAACAGTTAAGAACTCACAAGACATGATCGTATGTCGGTCTAGCTTCATAAACGTACAGACTACAGGTGGGCATACACATGATTAGAGTTCCAATGCCCTGTGACAGGTGGAACGGCGTTCACAGTGCATCTACATGCACATAGATACTCCGCAAGCCACTGTACGGTCCGTGGTGTAGGGTACCACTACTTGTCGTTTCCTTTACTGTTGCACTTGCAAATAGAGCGAGGGAATAACGATTATCTATATGCCTTCGTGTGAGCCCTAATTTGTCGTGACTTATCTTCGTGGTCCTCACGCGCAATGTATGTTCGACAGTCAGCTTCAAATGCTGGTTATCTAAATTTTTCAAATAGTGTTTCTCGAAAAGAACTTCGCCTGCCCTCCCGGGATTTCCATCTGAGTTCCCAAAGCATCTTCGTAACACTTACACGTTGTTGTTGTGGTCTTCAGTCCTGAGACTGGTTTGATGCAGCTCTCCATCCTGCTCTATCCTGTGCAAGCTACTTCATCTCCCAGTACGTACTGCAGCCTACATCCTTCTGAATCTGCTTAATGTATTCATCTCTTGGTCTCCCTCTACGATTTTTACCCTCCACGCTGCCCTCCAATACTAAATTGGTGATCCCTTGATGCCTCAGAACGTGTCCTACCAACCGATCCCTTCTTCTAGTCAAGTTGCGCCACAAACTCCTCCCCAATTCTATTCAATACCTCCTCCATACTTACATGTTATTCGAAATTACCGGTAACCGACCCAGCAGCCCATCTCAGAATTGCTTCGATGTCTTTATTCAATCTGACCTGATACAGATCCCAAACACTCGAGCAGTACTCAAGAATAGGTCGCACCAGCGACCCATATACGGTCACCATTACAAGTCAGCCACTCTTAGTAGTAGGCTGGTGGCGTTATGAGCGCAATTTTGGCATCAAATCGAGATGCAAATTAATTAAATTGATCAATTAATCACCTCCGCCCCACCAAAGGCGCCCCCCCCACCCACCCCTACCCACAGATGACGTCATGTGTTTTTCTCAGCCTGCACATGTGCCCCAGCCCACTCCCCCCTCTCCACTTTTCCCCTCCCCCTCCATCCAAACTACCATATTGGCGGGATTTTCGATTCGAATTTTGGCGGGATTTCTTCGTATCGGGGCTGTGCTGATGCCCCCCCCCCCCCACCACCACCACCACCACCCAAGAATTGGCGGAAAATTAAATTTGGCTGTTTCCTTTCCAGGACTCGAACCCTGGTCTTCCTGGATGGAAAGCCCAATTGCACCCGCCTAACACAATTATACCACCGGTGGAGCTTGGAACTGATGGAAAATGAAAAATGGTATCGCCGTTTCTTGAACTCGAATTCTGATTCTACTCGAAGGAAAGCCCAAGTGCGCCGCCTCAACATATGGAAACTGTCCAACTGCGGGAGAGGAAGGTTAGTTTAGTGTACTTCATTTATTTTGGTCGGAAACTGACGCAAAGTTCGGTCCTAATAACGCAATTAATCAGAAAGATTGGGTCTAATTACACAATTATATGCATGAGCTACACAAACATGGCATAAAATCGCAATACAACTCAAAAACTGACGATGGCATATAACTGGTGTTATCCTAGTGGGGAAAATCACCAGTTATATGGAACTGTCAGTTTGCGATTTTATGCTCTGTTTGTGTAACACATGCATATAGTTGTGTAATTAGACCCAATCTTTCTGATTAATTGTGTTGTTAGGACTGATCTTTGCGTCAGTTTCCCGACCAAAATAAATAAAGTACAGTAAACTAACCTTCCTCTCCCAAATATGGACAGCTTCCATGTGTTGGGGTTGTGCACTTGGGCTTTCCATCCAGTAGAATAATGGTTCGAGTCCCAGAAAGGGCTTCGCCATTTTCAGTTTCTGTGAATTCCAGGCTTTCCATCCAGGAGGACTATGGTTCAAGTCCCAGAAAGGGAACTGCCAATTTCAATTTCCCAACAATTCCTGGGTGGGGGGTTGGGTGGGGTGTCAGCATAGCCCCAGGACAAATAAATTCCCGCCAAAATTCGAAATTCTCGCCAATAGGGTAGGTTGGGGGAGGGTATGATGGAGAGGGGAGAGGGGGCTGGGGCACACGTGCAGGCTGAGAAAAACACGTGCCATCATCTGGGGCGGGGGTGGGTGGGGATGGGGGTAGGTGTGAGTGGAGGTAGGGTGATTAATTGATCAATTTAATTAATTTTCATATCAATTTCATATTAAAATCGTACTCATAACCACACTAGCCAACTTTTACTCTTTGCTAAAATTCTCCCAATAAACCGAAGTTCGCCATTCGCCTTACGTACCACAGTTTTCACATGTTCGTTGCATCTCATATCGGTTTCCAGCATTACGACCAGATATTTAAACGACTTGACTGTGTCAAGCATGACACTAGTAATACTGTATCCGAACATTACTGATTTGATCTTTCTACTCATCCACATTAACTTAACAGTTTTCCACATTTTGGGGGTATCTGCCATTCATATCACCAACTGGAAATTTTGTCTAAGTCGCCTTGTATCTTCCTACAGTCACTCAATTTCAAAACGTTACTATCATTACATTAGTGTCGTTAGTTTTTAGTGCTGATACCAGACCTGGTACAGTATAAAAAGGGCGTCTTGTGTGATCACCATGAAGGACTCTGAGGTCCCACATACCTGTGTGAGACAGCGCTTATCAGTACCTGGCAGAGTTTGAAAGCAGTGTCATTGTTGGTATCTACTTGGTCGAGTTAAGCAATTGCCCAGAGCATTCGGATGTGATGACTCGATGTTGGACTGTACAGAATCGTGAGGGCAGGCCCACTCTTCATCAAGGATCCTGTCAAATATATCTCTCCACCACAAGGAAGAATCGCATTGTTATGGCGTAAAGTCAGGTCCGGCATGCCAGTGGGGAACGACAGAGAAGAGAAGGCTGTGAGAAGAGGTCAGCCAATCACAGGCTGACTGACCTCCCTCCAGAATGACACCGTAACAGCAGCGGCCCTTACGTGAATAGGACATAAGCGCTGCGCCTGAGTGGTGGTCGCCACTTCGATAGCAGCTGCAACGTTAGCCACTTAGTTAGCTGCTGCATCATAGCCTCTTCATGTTTGTCTATTCTGAAGAAGACTTATTATTTTGTTTTGTCGCCCTTTGCTTGCGACACACCTGTGTAATTACACTTGCGGATTCTCATGTATGAAGGACTATAAGAATTCTCAGATCAAAGTTAAATACTTGTTGTAATAAAACTCATTAATACGAGTTGTTTGATTGCTCGTCTAGCGATTCGATCCAAGACACAACACGCTCTACTGTGCACCGAGCATACAGTAACACCTTCTCATCTGCGTCTGCCTTCAGACAATAGGAGCCATCCCACACAGCTAGTCAGAGGCTAGGAGCAGCCAGATTACACAGCTACAAAGCCATGCGTAGGTTGCAGTTAATACCACAATACAGACAGCAGCATTTGGAGGGGTTCCGTGACTGGTGACCATGAACTGCTAATTAATGCTATTGCATTGTGTCCAGCAATGAATTGCGGTTCTGCACTATCCTGGACGGCCGTAATCGACGAGTTGGGCAGAGGTCCCATTTCCCCATTGTTTTGGAAAGGCACGGTGATGTTACTGTTGGCGTCGTGACGTGGAGAGGCATCCAGTATGATCTCAAGTGACAGGTGGAAGTGACTGAGGGAATTCTGATGGGCCAACAGCTCGACACAGACATTCTGTGTCCTCGCTTGTTACCCTTGTTGCGGTAATATAGTGATGCAATTTTTCAACAGGACAAATCTCGACCACACACGGCGCATGTCTTTAAAACGTATATGCGGGATGTTAACGTACAGTCATGGTCAGCAGTATCTCCAGATATGTGCCCGATAGGCAGCAGCTCGGACTTGAAATTTCGCCTAGCGCAGGTATCCAGGATATCAACGACCGGCTACAACAGATTCCGACCACTTTGCTTCATCAGAGAATGTAACTGCCATACGACACCCTTCCCAACAAAATCAATGAATGCTTCTGCGCCAAAGTCGATACGACGCCATATACTCAAAGATCTTTGTACATTGGACGCAGTTTTGTAATTGCCGAAATAACATCATGTGGTGTCACCGCCAGACACCACACTTGCTAGGTGGTAGCTTAAATCGGCCGCGGTCCATTTAGTACATGTCGGACCCGCGTCATGCCACTGTGTGATCGCAGACCGAGCGCCACCACAAGGCAGGTCTCGAGATAAGGGATAGCACTCGCCCCAGTTGTACGATGACGTTGCTAGCGACTACACTGACGAAGCCTTTCTCTCATTTGCCGAGAGACAGTTAGAATAGCCTTCAGCTAAGTCCATAGCTACGACCTAGCAAGGCGCCATTAGCCTTACATAGTTTGAAAGTTATCGTATGAAATGTCTCAACAAGAAGAACGATGTATACAACAAAGATAAATAAAAGTTAAGTATTCGAGGAGCTGCATACTTTTCTTATTAGCTTTCACTACTTATCCTGTTCCAGAATTCACGCCCGTCTGCGTTAGATAGCGTGCATTTAGGCCGCCTCTATCTACAAGGTGTTGGCACATTTACCAACACATCATTGGCGACGAGGATGGGATGACGCGGGTCTTGTTCTTTCTAATTGCTTACATTTACTTGTGTCATGACTTCGCCAGATGTACTGTCCGAATTTTATCGCTTGCAGACTCAGCAGACGCAGGCGTTTTGGATGCCCTTGGACAGCTCGTCTACATCTACATCTACATTTATACTCCGCAAGCCACCCAACGGTGTGTGGCGGAGGGCACATTACGTGCCACTGTCATTACCTCCCTTTCCTGTTCCAGTCGCGTATGGTTCGCGGGAAGAACGACTGTCTGAAAGCCTCCGTGCGTGCTCTAATCTCTCTAATTTTACATTCGTGATCTCCTCGGGAGGTATAAGTAGGGGGAAGCAATTATTCGATACCTCATCCAGAAACGCACCCTCTCGAAACCTGGCGAGCAAGCTACACCGCGATGCAGAGCGCCTCTCTTGCAGAGTCTGCCACTTGAGTTTATTAAACATCTCCGTAACGCTATCACGGTTGCCAAATAACCCTGTGACGAAACGCGCCGCTCTTCTTTGGATCTTCTCTATCTCCTCCGTCAGACCGATCTGGTACGGATCCCACACTGATGAGCAATACTCAAGTATAGGTCGAACGAGTGTTTTGTAAGCCACCTCCTTTGTTGATGGACTACTTTTTCTAAGCACTCTCCCAATGAATCTCAACCTGGTACCCGCCTTACCAACAATTAATTTTATATGATCATTCCACTTCAAATCGTTCCGCACGCATACTCCCAGATATTTTACAGAAGTAACTGCTACCAGTGTTTGTTCCGCTATCATATAGTCATACAATAAAGGATCCTTCTTTCTATGTATTCGCAATACATTACAGGGTCAACGTGCCATTCAAACCGAAGCGGCAGCCGCCGCTTCACCGCTACCGCAGCCACAACATGCAGTTGCACCACCATTTCGTCCGTATAAAGAGGACGACGAATCGTGGACGGAATGGTCCCGACAATTTGGATTTCATCTCACCGCCTACAGAATTCAAGGTAATGAGTGGCAGCCGTTTTTGCTTTCGTGTGTAGGTGTGTCCACCTACCATGTGATAGTGAAATTGTTTCCCCGACGCGACATAGCAACTCTGTCCTACGAAGAAATTTTGTCGGCATTGGACGCCTATTTCAAAGAAACAGTTAATGTAGTTGCAAGAAGGTATACTTTCTTTCGTACAAAATGTACGGCCGGTCAATCTAATAGGGAGTGGGTTGCAACTTTGCAAGGCCTTACTAGGGATTGTGCGTTTGAATGTGACTGTGGCCTTCCTTATTCAGATACAATGGTACGTGATGCAATTGCACAGAACGTTTCTGATGTTCGCATACGGGAGCAGATTTTGAAACTAGTTAATCCCTCCCTTCAACAAGTGATAGACATAGTAGATAGACAAGACACACTTGACTGTGCTCAGGAATCTTTTGAAACGTCGCCAGCAGTGTGTGACATTAACCGGCCCGTCGGGCGCGCTGCGCGGCCCGGTAAACTGCCCTCGCGCTCGTCTGCGCAGCTGCCGCCACGCTCTACACCAGGTGTGCCGCGCCAGCACACAACTGCAGTGAAATCATGCCCGCGGTGTGCTACTAGACATTCGCGTGAACATTGCCCGTCACGCCAAGCTATTTGCTTTTTCTGTTCTAAGAAAGGACATGTTCAAAGTGTTTGCCAGAAAAAGCTCAGATCAGACACTCTTAATCATTCCAGGCCCTTTGCTTCGCGCCGGAATCAAACCAAGAATACTCAGGCTCGTGGACCTTCGCCCATGGACATTCATGTAGTTAATTCCACTCCGCCCAGTGCCACTTTCTCTAACAGTGACTGTGTTCGTCCCACAAAAAGTGTGCGTCGACGTCGCCGGAAATCGCGTCAATTAGCAAGTGATGCTGTCCCTGTATCAGTTCAAATTGCACGAGACAATCGCTCTTGTCGTCAGCAGGACAATAAACTTTTTGTGGATTTGGACATTAATGGCAAGGTCATACCATTCCAGCTCAATACCGGAGCTGCAGTTTCATTGCTCAATCACAACATGTACAAACAACTGGGCAAACCTCCGTTGCGTGCCGCAAATGTTCAGTTAAAAAGTTATTCTGGACAGCAGATCCCTGTGTTAGGACAGTGCACTCTTCTTGGAACATACAAGGGACAAACAAAACTTGTGTCATTTTACGTTCTTCGTTCTTCTTATGCAGTGAACTTGTTTGGTTTAGATTTATTTCAGTTGTTTAACATGTCTATTGTAAATCAGGTCCTATCAGTGAATCAGACTGTGCCTTCAGACAGTGTTTCTCGTCTATGTGAAGAATTTACAGACATTTTTGCACCGGGCCTAGGTTGCGCTCAGAACTATGAAGCACATTTGGAACTGCAAGTAAACGCGCAACCGACATTTTTCCGAGCGCGCAATGTTCCTCACGCATTGCGTGATGAGGTCGCCGGAACATTACACGATTTAGCATCACAAGGTGTGAGTGAATGTGCGCAATGCCTCTTCCATTTCAGCTCCGCTTCATCGCTTACGCCGTACAGGTGTTCCGTTCGTCTGGACGACGGAATGCGAACGCAACTTTCGCCAGTTGAAATCGGCGTTGCTTTCTAATACTTGCCTTACGCCATTCGATCCCCAGAAACCCCTTTTGTTGATGGTAGATGCATCGGATTTCAGGATCGGTGCTGTGCTTGCGCACAAAGTTGGCTCGCATGATCGCCCTATTGCCTTTGCGTCCAAATTGCTCACGTCTGCGCAAAGAAATTATTCACAGATAGAGAAAGAAGATTTGGCTCTCGTGTTTGGTGTTACTAAGTTCCATGATTTCTTGTATGGTCGTCACTTTACCATCATCATAGACCACAAACCTTTGACGTCGCTTTTTCATCCGAACAAGCCTGTACCTCCGCGTACAGCGCAGAAATTCATTCGCTGGTCTATTTTCCTCTCGCAGTACCGCTACGATATCTTGTATCGGTCCACTGCTAAGCACGGAAACGCCGATGCGTTGTCCCGTTTGCCTGTTGCTGAGGATAAAGCCTTCGATTCTTCCGAACTTGCTTGCATGTTCATTGATTCGGAAACCGATGAAGTGGTCGAATCGTTTCCGATTGATTTTCGTCGTGTAGCTACAGCCACAGCTGCTGACCCTGTCCTTGCTACTGTTTTGCGTTTTGTTGCTACGCAATGGCCTTTGTCACAGTCTCGGATCGAGGATCCGTTGGTTCGCAGATTTTTTGCTCTCAAGGAGAGACTTTTTGTTCGACGTGGTGTTTTGTTGTTGCGTTCTGATAATGATCAGTCCAGAGTCGTGGTCCCACGTTCGTTACAGTCCTCTGTCTTACGGCTTCTTCACCAAGGACATTGGGGTATAGTGCGAACGAAACAACTTGCTCGTCAGCACTGTACTTGGTTCGGAATCGATGCTGCGATTACGAATATGTGTTCTTCTTGTATGGCGTGTGCTGAACAACAATCCGCACCGCCGCGGAAAGTCTTTGCTTGGCCAAAAGCCACTTCCCCTTGGCAACGCTTGCACATCGATTTTTCTGGTCCATTCTGGAATGCTAGATGGTTGGTTCTGGTAGATGCCTTCAGTAATTTTCCTTTTGTTGTCCGGATGTCTTCCACGACGTCAACTGCCACCATCTAAGCGTTGTCTGCTATCTTTTGCATTGAAGGTCTTCCGCAGACTATTGTTTCCGACAATGGCCCACAATTCATGTCCGCAGAATTTCGGTCATTCTGCCAGGCCAATGGTATGCAACATCTGACATCCGCGCCGTTTTCGCCTCAGTCAAACAGTGCCGCTGAACGATTGGTCCGGACTTTCAAGTCACAGATGTTGAAGTTGAAAGAGTCGCATTCTCGGGAGGACGCGTTGTTGCTCTTTTTGTCTTCGTATCGCTCTCAGCCCCGAGATGGTCGCTCGACGGCTGAGTTGCTCCACGGTCGTCCTCATCGAACCTTGATGTCTTTGCTGCATCCGCCGCATCAGGTTCCTGTGCAGCGGCAGACTCCTGCTTTTGCTCCAGGCGACGTTGTATTCTATCGCAACTATCGAGGTTCACGGCGTTGGCTCGCAGGGCGCATTCTTCGCTGCCTCGGCCGCGCGATGTATTTGGTTTTGGGGGCCTCTGGTGAGGTGCGTCGGCATCTCAATCAGCTGCGCCTCTGTCGTCGCACGGGTTCTGCCGCTCCCCGTCTGCTTTCAGCGACGGTGCCGTCCAGTCAGCGCCCTGGGGACCCATCTATTGGCTCGCCTCATCCCCAGGTGTTACCGACGATGCCTTCCATTTTGCCCCATGGCGACGCGCCGCCGCAGCAGCCGCCGCCGCCGCCGTCTGTTCTCCCGCCGGCGCCTCCCGCATTCGACGCTTCGCTGCAGCCGCCCAGCGCCTCCCTGGGTCACGCGCCGCCGATCGCTTCCCGTGACCAGCTGTTCTCCGCCATGGAACTCTTGCCCGCTCCGGACCACATGGCGTCTTCGCGCGTCGGGTACCCCGACGCAATGGAGGTCGACCCTTCGGCCCCTCCTGTCTCTTTACGGGCGCATACACCGCATGTTGACGTGCACCCTGGACTAGGTTTTCAAGCGTTTCCTAGCTCCCCTCGGACCGAATGGCCGGGTGCGGGTGGCACAGCCTCGCCTGTTGTTAGGCTCCCCACCTCATCGCATACGTCAACATGGGGTCCTCCCCACGGCGGGTGGAAGCCTTATAACACGACCGTTCGCCGATTTGCGGGGGAGGAATGTGGTGTCACCGCCAGACACCACACTTGCTAGGTGGTAGCTTAAATCGGCCGCGGTCCATTTAGTACATGTCGGACCCGCGTCATGCCACTGTGTGATCGCAGACCGAGCGCCACCACAAGGCAGGTCTCGAGATAAGGGATAGCACTCGCCCCAGTTGTACGACGACGTTGCTAGCGACTACACTGACGAAGCCTTTCTCTCATTTGCCGAGAGACAGTTAGAATAGCCTTCAGCTAAGTCCATAGCTACGACCTAGCAAGGCGCCATTAGCCTTACATAGTTTGAAAGTTATCGTATGAAATGTCTCAACAAGAAGAACGATGTATACAACAAAGATAAATAAAAGTTAAGTATTCGAAGAGCTGCATACTTTTCTTATAAGCTTTCACTACTTATCCAGTTCCAGAATTCACGCCCGTCTGCGTTAGATAGCGTGCATTTTGGCCGCCTCTATCTACAAGGTGTTGGCACATTTACCAACACATCACATCACATACCCTCTCAAGTCGTGAAGTTCCACTTCGTTGCAAATGGCTCAAATGGCGTTGAGCACTAGGGGTCTTAACTTTTGAGGTCATCAGTCCCCTAGAACTTCTAGAACTTAGAATTACTTAAACCTAACTAACCTAAGGACATCACAAACATCCATGCCCGAGACAAGATTCGAACCTGCGACCGTAGCTGTCGCGCGGTTTCAGACTGTAGCGCCTAGAACCGCTCGGCCACTGAGGACGGCTCCATTTCGTTTCATCCTCCCTTTCGGGTACTTCACTTTTTTTTGTCAGCCAGTCTGTAACAGCCCCTTAAAAGAGCGCACTAGTACGTCTACATCATACTCCGCAAAGCACCTAATGGCGTGTGGCAGAGGGTATTTTTGTACCACTAAGTAAGCCTTTCAACCCTGTTCCACTAGCGAATAGAGCGTGGGAAGAATGATTGTCAGTAAGCCTCTGTATTGGCTCTAATTTCTCGAATTTTTTCCCTGTGGTCATTGCGCGAAATGTATGAGGGGGGGAAGTAATATGTTGTCCGACTCTTCCCGGAAAGTGCTCTCTCGAAATTTCAATAGTAGATTGTATAAAACTGGTACTAAACGGTCGTGTGAATGCCCTTAGCTGTCAAAAGTTACGACAGGTAAAGTAGTGCATATGTGCAACTCACTTTTGACTAATAACGCTATAAAATGTTTCGACCCAGAAACATGACAACAGTAGAAGGGCGCTGTCGTACTTGGACGTGCCCGCGACCACACTGTGAATTAACTGTCCGATTTGTTAGCGTATCAGTGCTTGCTGCACCTAACTTGAGTTGTGTAACGCATTCCGACGAATCGGGAATTTTGCTCTCGTCGAATAATGCGACGTGTGGGTGCGCCGATGGCACAGTGAGGCGTGCAACCCGTCGTGTGCGGAGGCTGCAATTCTGGCTGGAGGCTGTTCTGCGATATTTTGCAGGTGTTTTCGTACCGTCACTTGATCAAACTCACTAAGGTAGCCACGACGCGTTAACCACGGTGTTTATTTCAGCGCTCTTTTCTACATCTTCACAGAACGTAGCCTACGGTCACTCTCGTCTTTTAGAAAAACAGACGTTTTCACTGTCGCAGAAAGATAGCAATCAACATCACACTACTTTTGTAGTTATATAACATTTAATGAGCTGCGAGTGACTTAAGCGGGATACGACATGCTGGGATTGGGCCCATTATCAAAGTTAGACAGTACTGAATGACTTACTCTAGTCTTAGTGGCCAATATTCTGCTATTTTTAGTCCTGACGTGTTTCACTGTGCAACATCCTTAGGTCTGTGGTATTAGAAATAGCATAAGTATGCATGGAAAACAGATTTTATACAATAACAAGATGTAGCGCAAGTCTTGATGGCGTGTTAAGTCGAGTACTAAGCTTCATTAGGCCCTTAATGGAATGAATGCACTGTATCTAGTCAAAGCTGAACATCCTTGCTTAACATCAGTGACCAAAACGGCTCACGCCATGCGGCGTGTGGCAAAGAAAACATATTAAGCCAGAAATTGACTTAGGAGACATTTTTTTAATATGTCTAGATCCGAAGGACCAAATTGAGGAGCAAATCCCCTTGGTCATGGAACGTGCCCGTGAATGAAATTACAACTAAAAGTAGTAAGAGATAAAATAAAACACTTATGAATCCTAAAAAGACATCAAGCTATAAGTTTATCTAAAGACAATCAATAATATAACACAGAAAACAGCTTAATTTTTCAAGGAACTCCTCGACAGAATAGAAGGAGTAACCCATGAGGAAACTCTTCACTATGGATTTGAAAGCGCTTGGATTACTGCTAAGATTTCTGAATTCTTCTGGTAGCTTAGTGATGATGGATGCAGTAGAATAATGCAAACCTTTCTGCACAAGAGTCAAGGAAATGCGATCCAAATGCAGATTGGATTTCTGCTTAGTATTAATGGAGTGAAAGCTGCTAATTTTTGGAAATGACCTGATACTATTAACAAGAAACGTCAGTAAAGAATATATATGCTGAGAGCCAATGACAGAACACCCAGACTAGTGAACAGCGGTTGACAAGAGGTTCGCGAACCGCAAGTTTATGAGCCAAAAATACGCTTTGAGAATGGGAAGAGGTACCCTAAAATATAACACGAAATACCATAAGCGAATGAAAGTAAGCAAAGTAAACTGCTTTTTGCGTTGAACTATCTCTTACTTCAGATATCGTTCTAACGGTAAAAATTGTAGTATTAAGCCTTTGAACAAGGTTCTGAACATTAGCTTTCCACGACAGTTTACTACCTACATGAACTCCCAGAAATCTGAACTGCTCAGTCTCACTAATCATTTGCCCATTCTGTCTAATTAAAACGTCTAATTTTGTTGAATTGTGTGTTATAAACTGTAAAAACTAAGTCTTACTGTAATTTGGCGATAGCTTATTGTCTACAGGCCATCAACTTGTATCTTGAACTGGACTGTTTGAAACAGTGCCACCGCCACTCACAACATCCTTTACAACCAAGCTAGTGTCATCGTCAAACAGAAATATTTTAGAATCACTTGTAATACTAGAAGGCATATCATTTACATAAATAAGGAACAGGAGTGGCCCCAACACTGATCCCTGGGGCATGCCCGATTTAATCATGCCCAACGCAGACCCCACATCATAGCCATTCTCTGTATTATGGAAAATAACCTTTTGCTGCCTGTTGTTAAAGTATGAGGTGAACCAACTGTGAGCTACTCTCCGTATTCCACAATGGTCCAAGTCTTGGGGCAATATTTTCAGACCAACAGAATCAAACGCCTTAGTTGAGTCAAAAAAAGATGCCTAGAGTTCGAAACCTTTCGTTTAATGCAACCGGTGCCTCGCACAGAAAATATAATATAGCAATTTCAGTTGTTAAACCGCTTTTAAAACCAAACTGTGCATTTTACAGCAAATTATGTCAAATAAAACGATCAATTATCAATACATACACAGCCTTTCAATAACTTTACCAAACGCTGGTGGCATATAAATAGGTCTAAAATTGTGTACATTATCCCTTTCTCCCTTTTTATAAAGCGACTTTATTACTGAGTACTCTCGTTCAGGGAACTGGTCAGTCTTAAGGGAAAAATTACAAATATGGCTAAGTACAAGGCTAACATGTGCAGCACAGTACTTTTGTATTCTGCTAGATACTCCATCACGTCCATGAGAGTCCTTAGTCTTCAGTGATTTAATTATTTCCTCGATCTGCCCCTCATCAGTATCACACAGAAGTATTTCAGATATCAGTCTTAGAAAGGCCTTTTCCAAGAGAGTTATGTGATTCCCTGTAGAAACTAAGTTTTTGTTTAATTCACCAGCTACGTTCAGAAAGTGATTGTTAAATACTGTACACACAAGCATCTGTCTTACCAGTAACAGAAACATTTTTACTACATACTTATTCTTTATCCTCGACCTTTTGTTGCTGACCGGGCACTTCCTTCAAGACTGACCATATGCTTTTAATTTTATCCTATAAATTAGCTATTCTATTTGCGTACCACATACTCTTTGCCTTCCTAACAACGTTTTGAAGCACCTTAAAGTACTGCTTGTAGATGGGCTACAGTAGCTCAATTGTGACTACTTCTAAATTCTCATATAATTCCCACTTTCTTCTACATGATAGTCTTATCCCACTAGTAAGTAGTCAGGTTGCCTTTTACTGCTAGTACCCTCTTTAGAACGTTCTAATGGAAAGCAGCTTTCAAAGAGCATGAAAAATGTGTTAAGGAAAGCACTAGATCCGTCATCTATGTTGTCAGCACTATAGACAAAAAATGGTTCAAATGGTTCTGAGCCGGCCGCGGTGGTCTCGCGGTTCTAGGCGCTCAGTCCGGAACCACGCGACTGCTACGGTCGCAGGATCGAATCCTGCCTCGGGCATGGATGTGTGTGATGTCCTTAGGTTAGTTAGGTTTAAGTAGTTCTAAGTTCTAGGGGACTGATGACCGCAGCTGTTAAGTCCCATAGTGCTCAGAACCATTTGAACTATTTTTTGAAATGGCTCTGAGCACTATGCGACTTAACTTCTGAGGTCATCAGTCCCATAGAACTTAGAACTGCTTAAACCTAACTAACCTAAGGACATCACACACATCCATGCCCGAGGCAGGATTCGAACCTGCGACCGTACCGTTCGCTTGGTTCCAGACTGTAGCGCCTAGAACCGCACGGCCACTCCGGCCGGCCGCTATAGACATCCTGCCACTCTTGACTCTTAACGAAGTTTAAAGAACTCTCTATTGCTGTTGGATTAGCTTTTCAACAAAGTTTATAATTATATATAACATTTGTTTGAGGACAAAAATCTATTAGGGTTAAAATTTGAGCATCATGGTCTGAGAGGTCATTCACCCTTTTGCTAACACAATACTCATCTAGCAATGAAGAATGAATAATAATATTGTCTGTGGTTATACTATTGTACCCGTGCACTCTGGTTGTCAAATACAGCCTGTATCAGATCATATGAATTTAGCAGATCTTCCAGCATCCTTTTTCTTGCGCAGTCATGTACAAAATTAGTATTGAAGTCACCACATGCAACTAAGTTTTTGTACTTCCTATAAAGTGAATCAAGCTTGAGTAGAAATGCTCTGAAGTCAAAGTGTCACTGAATTCGACTGTCCCTGCACAAAATTCAAATAGCTCTACAGTGCAGTTATTTGATACAGATACAGATTCAAATGGAATAGTTTTTTTACGTACGTGGCCACTCCCCCATTCCACAACGAACTCCTTGAAAAACAGCCAGCCAATCTGTATCCTGGCAAAGGAAAACTCTCAGTTGTCACATTATTTAAGTGGCGCTCTGATATACCAATTATGTCAGAGTCAACATGTACAAGCAGGTCACTAACCTTATCTCTAATATATCTAATATTTTGATGAAATGTGCTAATTCCTTCACTACTTGGACACCTGACCTTATCTGAAGGTGGTACTTTTGTTACAGACTTCCCTTAAGCGGGGATAACTATCAGCTGACTTCACTCTAAAAATGGTGCAGCTGTAACACTAACTACTACAGGAATTTTTCTAGAAGTGATCTCACGACCGCTCACTACACTGTCACCTATAAGCTTTGCCAACCTCCCCTTCCCATACCTACTGAGGTGCAGGCCATGCCTAGTGAAACCCGATCTATTGATAGACTCAACTGGCACCACTGCAGTATGAGCCATGCGCTACGCGAACAGTGCCTTCTCAAGCCCCATGTTAACATGCCTAACAACAGCATTAAGACGAGGCCGATCACTACACTGAAACAATTGCACGAAGTGCCTATTTGTTCAGCAGTTTGAGTATCTGTCTTTTCCAGGTTATCATCTACATCATACTCCCCATCCCTATTACGACATACTCCCAGCTCCATCCACAATCACCACTTGATTCTCTGTCGCAAAATTCCTTTATAACTCACCTGAGCCAACACTGCATTAGGCTTTACAATGCTGGTGACCTGGTGCTCACTCCCTAACACTTCCAGCAACTGCTGGCCTATACCTCTGCCGTGTGAACTACGTAACAGCAGAAGCTTCGTCCTTCTATTTGAAACTGCAACTGTGATGGGATCCTTAAATACTTTTCGAGACGTTTCTCATCTTAAGCTGCGTTCACAGTGGCACCGGCATCAGTCGTCCGACGCCGTCGCCAGATGTCGCCCGACAACGTCCACCGACAACTTGGTCGCTATGCGTCCGACCTCCTTCGTCAGTTTTGGCCGTGTCAGGAAGGTTATGATAGATTGGAATCTATTCTACGTATGAAGTAGGAAGGATTTTAACCTCTAAGCATGGGATGGACAGCACGACGCTCCTGTACTTGAAGACGAGAGCTGCAGTGCAGCGTTTGCTGTTAAAAAGATGACACATGCATGTAAATGAGGTATGTCTATCTCGAAAAGAACGTGTTAAGTACTGTATACTCTGTGTTTAGTTATTGGAATTGGCAGACAAGTTTTACGAACATTTGAGATGAAGGGAAAAAAAGCAGTGCCACATGAGTTGAAAACGCTGTAATTTTGTGACGCCTTTTTCCTTCCCCACCATCTACTTGCGTCAGAAGAGGCCACCACATTTGAAGCTAACATGCCGTAATTGATGTTTCATTACCTATTTTATACGTGTGTGTTACGAAAATATGTAGCTTCAGAGATACATCACATTAAGGATCGCTCCAAAACACTATGTTGCGCGTGCCTTTTATTATGCTACAGTGGTTGGATGTCTAACTTCGGTGTATAAAGGTGTTATCAATGAGGTTATGAGCACATAATCATTAATTTACCTTGTGAAAGTTGATTGTGTTTCTGTTACATGATGAATGAATAAAATTTTTGTGTGAGTGAGCAAGTATAATTTAATTAATGGAAAGATAATTTTGTGATTTTACAGCGGCTCTGTTCATTATAAAAACGGTGAAAATTAATGCATTACTTGCAGTATATTCAGAAAAACGAGATTACAATACGAGAAACTTCAATGCTCTTTTAAACGCTTGAACAGTGGATTTGAGAAATGAAGTAACAAGATTTCATATTTCGTAGTATTCGTTCGGAGTGCAAGACTGAACATATTAACGTTTAAGTTAGTGTTTACGGCATCGTAAATACCAGCCAACGTTTCGGATAAAAACTTTGAAATTGTATATTTTTGAACGCAGTAGAGGTCTAAATATTGGAGAAATGTAATCGCCGGATGTCAAATATGAAAGTGTCTCTTCTAACTATACTTGATCCACAACTGAATCCTTAATGAGAGTATTGGCTTTTTTAATACTTGTCGAGTCACTCCTCTTCAAGGACTCGAAATTAACTTTCGTTACCCGAAACTGTTTCACGTACATACTCGAGTTGGTTCGCGGTGAGCCTGTAAAGCACCATTACAAACACACTTTTTTGCCGAATTTGTTTGAAGTTGTGCAGCCGTGCGTCAGTTAACTTTCAATGACTTGTCTTTCAGCATACGTGTGAAAGGCAAACATTAGTTTAGAATAAGATGCTATGAACAACTAAAGCATTGAAAAGTGGAAACACACACACACCATATTTGCAAACCACTTCATGATATATAAACAGAATTACGATCCTACGGCATCAAAATGAGAGTAAGCACTGCAGTATCTATAAGCAAAAGATACGCCATCCTTCTCACTTGAACAAACGACTTTTGAGAATATAATTTACGCCTCAAATTTCCGATAAAGATCTTGGCTACTTGTGGTTTCCAGTGAACCAGTGATTTCAGTCCATATATTCCGAACTATATCTCGATTATTATATTTTGTTCCTCAGGATGCTACAGAATCCTGCTTTGACAAAAATTATCAGTTGCTCACAGTCCATGAATCGTGTCGTGTCGGTCGATACGGCCGAAGAAAATAAATTTATCTGAATTTCACCGACTGTCGTCCGAAAGCTGTACTTTCGGATGACGAGATCGGCTGCATTGTGACTGCACACGTAGTGACTTACTGACTTGGAAAGGTCGGTCGTCTTCGGCCGATGTCGCTCGTCGGCGGAGTCCACCAATCTCCATGCCACGGTGACCACAGCTTTACAGGCCTCAAGGCGTAATTTCACCGAGATAACATATGATATGCGACTATGACGCATGCTACACGAAGCAATTCGACCAGGGAGACACACAGCAGCCCGGCGCATGCTGTTGCCTTAGCACGCCACTTGTGACAAACTGCAGCCAGCTTGATGTGGTACCCGTCGACGAGAAACCACGTGTTTCAGGTCTTCGTGAGCCGCCTGTTCCTTAGCGGATCCACGTGAGTTGCTGAAAGGGACTTGGGAATGGACATACGTGATTCACATGAGTTGTGGATTAATGTACTGACTACGAAGATAACAGATTAAGAAACGACATCCTGGGGCAGCTCGCCAGGACATACGCTCGTAGTGGTTTGGAAGCAAAGAAGAAAATTAGTAATATGTGGCCAGCTCTCCATCTTGAACGTAATAAATTTCAGCAGTCAAAGAAAAGTGGTAGAACCCCTAAGAAAACAGGAAAATGGTTTGCGTATGAGACACTACACATACGCAACAATTTGGAATGACACTTAGCTACACAAAATCACGGAAAGCGCGTATTATAGTTCTGCATACTTGTACGAAATCGTACATCAATGATGGAGAGTTGTGACCTGTAGCTGATTATCTCAGAGTCGCTGTATAGTTCCAGAACAACTGGTGTCACTTTTTTCTTGTCATTGGCATGATCTTATCCAGCAAGTACCAAAATCTAACTTCATATGTATATAATTTTTAACAAAACCTATTGGTCATCCAAAAATTTCCTAAAACGTTCTTTGCGAGATTATTACCTCCAACAAACAATTTTCTTCTCCACCTCTTACCTTTCTGTGTATTTTTCGTTCTGTTATTCGAGGTCAGTGCAATTCTTCTTTTATGCACTAACTGCCACATCGTCAGGACTTAACAGGCGTTTGCTTTTGCACTGCGTACGTAAAGAACATTACTTTTTTTAGTTCACCGCTGTTAAGTTTGATCTTCCTATAAGTTTGCTACTATAGTCTCCTTCCAGTTTTCTCCATATATCTGTATTTGTTCTGATTTTGGTTGCTTACAATGTGTGTTAATTTCGTTTTGAAGCAATTACAGGGTGGCCTTAGGCATGGAGGCACCTTCCTAAAACTAATCGTTTGTATCAACAAACGTTTAAAATCAAGTAGTATAACAAACGAATGGGAGAGAATGTATGAGGCCATGATGAGGCCATGATACCAACACTGCAAACATTTTGCAAATCACCGTCTTGAACGAAATTTGGAATTTTCAAAGAGAAAGTGGATCATCGGACATATCAAACAGGGAGACAATTACACGAGAAAGGCAGAGGTGACTTCAAATTTGTTTTTTTTTTTTTTTTTTAATCTTATGGGACTTAACTGCTAAGGTCATCAGTCCCTAAGCTTACACACTACTTAACCTAAATTATCCTTATCCTAAGGACGAACACACACACACCCATGCCCGAGGGAGGACTCGAACCTCCGCCGGGATCAGCTGCGCAGTCCATGACTGCAGCGCCCTTTTTTTTTTTTTTTTTTTTTTTGGTCGTTGCGGACGTCGCAAGACATCCTGTTCAAGTTCGGTGGTTGATTGTTCCACTCAGTTTTTTTATTATAGAGGCCAACCGGCTTTCTGACCGAACACGCTGAGCTACCGTGCCGCCACGCCTTATACCTCTCGGCTTATCCCGCGCGGCCTCCAGATCTATTCACCAGTCTTTGTATTGCTGCCTAAATGCCTTTTCGTTTTTCTTTATCAAACGGACGTGTTTGAGGCGTATAGCAAAACGAACTGAGAGAACATAAGAATCGACACAGACCAGCACCTATCGTAAGATATACACAGGATGTTTGAATATCTTTGTGACAAACGTTCAATGGTTATAAACCACATGATGGGAAATGACTTTCTTCGGGGACAAAATGTTATCTGAGACTTCCTGGCAATGCCAGACGTCGTTTAAGAGTGGTTATGCCCATTAGAGGAAGCAGGGTGTAGGCAGTCTGTTGTGTTCCACTGCAGTGTGTGTCGCCTGTTATCCAGTCATGTGCTCTGAGTGAAAGTCAGTACTCCTAACAAAATTGAAGCTCCTGATACGCTTCTAAAATATCCTTCACTTAGAGACAGTCATTGTCACGGTTTACTCGCTGAAAATTAATGTCAGTTTACTGGGGAAGGTAGAACGCATCGTGCCTGGGTAGTAGACCCCCCTAGTTTGGTCAAATCTCGTCGTCGAACGCTAAAGCGTACATGGCGTTGCCGGGAAGCGTCAGCGAAATTTTTGCCTGCAACAAAAGTTGTTCCCCACGACGTTGTCTACCATCCCTAGACGTCTGTCGTAAAGATTTTAATACAGTTTGCGTAGACGACGCCAGTAAAACATCAGGTCATACTTGGATATGTACTGCTGCAGATCGTAATATGTGAAGAAAGGGAAGGAGTGGCTGCCAACAGTGGATGAAAATTGGCTGTTGCTGATAATAATAGTGTTGTTGTTGAAGAAGACGGTGGTGATTATGATGGTAACTGTAGTGAAGGTTACTAGAAGTTTGCCGGCCGCGGTGGTCTAGCGTTTCTAGGCGCTCAGTCCGGAACCGCGCGACTGCAGGTTCGAATCCTGCCTCGGGCATGGATGTGTGTGATGTCCTTAGATTAGTTAGGTTTAAGTAGTTCTAAGTTCTAGGGGACTGATGACCATCGATGTTAAGTCCCATATTGTTCAGAGCCATTTGAACCATTTTTTACTAGAAGTTTAAATGTAAGAATGCAGAAGTACTCTTCACTTGTAAGGAATATTTATTTCTATTTATTCGTTGTGCCTTAAGTGTATTTCTGTCTAGTTGGCGTTTTGTGTGATACATACAAAACTATTTCATAAGAGCACCACAGCACGGAATAGTGCTACGGTACACACAGTATCGCCCCCAGACGGAACAGGCTGGGTCGCCTTCTGGGTAACGCAGGTTCATCATCCCACTTTCCGCAATCCGCTGCAAGGGCCGGTCGTTATGTCTGCAGAGCGCAGGTAGCGAAACGCCTCTCGTTTCCCCAGGCGCTCGCGAACGTGTAACAAGAATGGCGTAACAACAGCATCCTGGAGAGGTCGGTAAAGCGATCCAGCTGCCGCTGCGCAGCGGTCGGGTGAACGTCGGCGTCGGGTGCGGCCGCTATCTTTACGACCAGCCATCGGGATGGGTAGAGGCAGTGGAGGCGCCACTAGCGATAGCGACTGCAGCGCCACGGCGGCGGGCGGCTGCGGCTGCGGCTTAAATCCCCCGCGCGGCCGGGGGTTTCCCTCAGTAGCGCGGGGATCCCCGCCACCGACTTGTTGCGTGCTGTGTTTGTTAATTAAAGTGTCCCGCGGCATTAAGTGAGTGCGGCGGCTGGCGGCGTTGCAGGAAAGGCGCGGCGGTTCAGGTCGCCGCTAATTTAATGAGCGCCACCCGTGGTATCAAGTTGCTCGCGCTGGATTACAGACAAAGGCGGATGGCGCG